>NC_088683.1:221329217-221632248 GCF_028017835.1 Emys orbicularis
AGCCCCATGCTCCAGGCGTCTCCAAACCTCTGATTGGAAGACAGGTTATTTATCACTCAATAATTGCTCTGTTCTGTTCCTTCCCTTTGAAGTATCTGGCACCAGCCATTGTCAGAAGACAGGTTATTGAGCTGCATTCCCGGTATGACCATTCTTATGCTCTTATGAGTTGGAAACACAACAACTTGCCTGGCTGCTTGAGGGGACTCCCCTCACTCTCCACTGCCTCCCCTACATGGAGGAGCTGTCCTTCTATCCCCTCCATTTCCCATCTCCATCCTTATCCTCTGCACCCCCTCAGGCTCCCTCCTGCCACCCCACATTGCCCTGCATCCCATTCTCCTGCAACCTTACATCTTCCACCTGCTCCTCCTCACTCTCTTCAGTCACCTTTCACAGTGTCTTTGCTGCTCCTCATAATGCCTGTGTCCTGTCTAGCCCCCTGAACCATAGAGTGGCAGCCATTTTGCTTGTGGGAAAAAAGAGTGAGAGGTGGCAAGCAATTTCATTGAGGGTAGCTCACTTTCACATGCAGATAGACTGAAGGGAAATGGCAGCCATATTGTTGGCTTCAGGTCCATTGTCGGTAATAGGAGATGGTGGTCATCTTGAAAAATAGAAAATTTACGAGTTGGCAGACTTTCATCTTGTGTTCCCAAGACAAGTAAACCGCTCCCCATACAAAACAAATCACAGTAAGAATTGGCAATGCTGTAACAGCAGTAATAAATAATGAAGAATCCGGGTTTAGACTCTTCATGCATTTATTTTATCTCATTAACACTACTGGGTTTTATCATAATGTGTGGGGTAAAGTCTCACTAACATACAGTATGTACTTGTAAAGCATATCTATAATTATCACAGTTAATAATTTAACACAGCTGGTAAACATTTGGTTTAATCAACATGCAGGGTAAACTCTCCTCATTTCTCCCAGATAATTGTTAGTTGCTCTACATTTTCAGATTGTCTCTTTCCCCACAGACAGTTTTTGTGTGGGTGAAATATTAGTTATCCCCACCATTCTCTGTGCTGCAGTTATGATAATACAGAGTGTATAGAGATAGTGTAATATCCTAAATATTTTAATTGTATAAATCAGAATGTATTTGCCTGAGTCTGACTCTAAGAGAAAAATAGAAGCAAAATCATTAAAGTACTTCTCCATTGCTACATATCTCTGAAATTGATAAACAGCAATGGCAATTCCACATTGGTACTGTGGCCGGGAGGTTAATGTACATGGCATGTTTTACAGATTGTGTTATAGTGGGAGAAAGCCGTCAGAATATGGGAGAAAATGAATAATGTACAAAACATTTTCTGTGAATTTAAGCTGAAATCAAGAAGCCAAGTTAAGGTCAGAACTGGAGTCAGGATTGGGAACACGAAGATGAAGGGTAAGCTGAAGTCACGGTCAAAAACCCAAGCGAAAGGTGGAAGCCTCAGTCAGAATCAGGGCAGGGATGCAAGGACTAGACGGAAGTGAATTAGACTGAAGTGGGGAAATATCAAGGCTGGAGCAGGGAGTGAGAGTAGGGCAAGTGCAGCTGTGGGCACGGTACATATTGAGCAGCCAGGGGGCTGTTGCCACTGCAAGGCTCAAGCAGTGATTAATTTGTAATGAAAGAGGTGTCAGGGCTGAAGCAATTTTTTTTACATTCATAACTGATGAAACAAGCCCATACATGCTTGGGCTATGAACTGCCAAGCCTAGAAGTGCTGGGACTCAGCCCTGACAAGCTCTGGCACAAATTAAGCAACGGGCTCACGTAGCAGACTGTTGGTTCCCCTGCCCAGTCAGGAAACATGACCATTTGGAGAAGGCTCATTGGGCCCAGCTGAGCTTCCTATGTTGCCTAGTGACCAGACTGGGAGTCTACTGGGCACCTGACAGTGGGGATGGGAAGTTTTGTGTTTATAAGTTGTGGCTCTGTCGGCCTGGGGCAACAGAACAGGATTTTCGTTGTATAGGAAATACATCACTTCTACAGTCTTAGAAGCCCCAGAAAACAGAATAGAATTTACTCTGGATAGATGAAGATAGCTAATTTTCAAAGATTCAAATGCTGGAGAACAAACCTCTCTCTGCTAAAAGAACGAGGAGTACTTGTGGCACCTTAGAGACTAACAAATTTATTTGAGCATAAGGTTTCGTGGGCTAAAACCCACTTCATCGGATGCTTGCTAGAATCACTTTTAAAAGTTCACATGCTCAGTTCCATTTGCCATCAGATATGGGATATGAAGGAACCCCAAATGCTGCCAGTAAATTTGTTTATAGGAGTGGATATCAAATATTTAATTTTATTTTTTTTTAACTTTACAGTGAAACCAATGAAGGGACTTTTGTGATCCCCAAACAAAAAGAGCAGCTGTTTTATGTATCTTTAAAAACGAAGGGGAAAGAGAAATCAGTCAGATTTTCTCAAATGCTTATAGCTCTACTTAAAATTCACTAAAAGGATGTTCAAACATCTTTCTAAGTATTAAATACATGGGCCGTGAGCTCATTTTGCAAAGTTACCAAGGTAATAAAAATGGTAATTCAAAAGGAAATTATCTTATATTAGTATAAAATTCAGCTCTTCCAGTACTGCACAGTCACCTTATCATTACTATTATACAGCCAATGACATAAGAGTTTTATGCCGTGTGATTACACAACAGTGTAGTCCATTTTTATTACTAACAGTTTGTAATAGAAGCTCAAACACAATATTATAGAATTACTTTTTCTAATGTATACAATACAGATTTTACTTCTAAGAATATTTTTCAGTAACAATAAAAAGGGTTTCCTCACCTGGTAATAGGAAAATGTATCTATTGCTTCAGTCACTGAGAATTGGATATAGTAATGACTGATAAGAGAATCTGATCACACAAACTCACTATTGCTATAAAAATATACTGCAACCAATATTTTATCAGATGAATTTAATAAGCATATCTGAATTTTCTGGAACAAATTTTATTCAAGGTTATGAATTTTTGCAAGTATTTTTGTTTGTTTGTTTTAAATGTAACTTTATGGCTTGATTACCAGTTGTCCTTCAATTATTCACTATTTGCTTCTTGAACTGTGTTGTTTTTCTTCAATTGATCAGTGCAACTGATATTTGTTTATTTTCCTGACAGAATGAGTGCATGTGAAGTTCTAGCATGAATGCTTGTAAATATAAACTTAAACACGGTTGTCCACAAATATTTCTGTATGTGACTGAAATTTATCTTCTGCAAACATTTATAGTAGTATTATTATATTACAATAGTGCCGAGAGGCCTTAACTGAGATGGGAATCCTATCATGTTAAGCATTATCTCCTATTAAGGGACAGTGCCTACCTTAAAGAACTTCCAGTCCAAATAGATAAAGGGGGGACATAAAGAAATCGAGTGCTTTTCCCACGAATACAGAGCAGGTCAGTGGTAGAAGTGAGAATTGAACCCAGATATCCCCAGTCCGAGTCACTTGCTTTTGCCACTACACCCCGATACACCTCATTCATATGTATGTTTGAAAAAAGCAAATACAAAGTAGGTGTGTAAATAGCCAAAGCAAATATTACCTTTTAAAACAAATTATTATTAAATATTAATTAATGATTACTATTATTATTATTATTTGAAACAGGCCAAGCTAGTTCATTCTGGAACAGCTATTGAATGTTGAAAGGCATCTACTGCCACAGAAAGCACCTACCTTGACTTTTTAGACAATTTATAGTATTCCATAGTATGCTTTCTACTATATGTAGTAGAAAGCATACTATGGAATACTATAAATTGTCTATATGTAGGGCTCTCAAGTGATTAAATACTATAAATACTATATGTAGGGCTCTCAAGTGATTAAAAAAATTAATCGTGATTAATTGCATGATTAAAAAATTAATCGTGATTAATCACACTGTTAATAATATAATACCATTTATTTAAATATTTTTGCATGTTTTCTATTATCAGATATATTGATTTCAATTATAACAAGATACAAAGTGTACAATGCTCACTTTATTATTTATTACAAATATTTGAACTCTAAAAAAACAAAAGAAATTGCATTTTTCAATTCACCCAATACAAGTACTGTAGTGCAATCTCTTTATCATGAAAGTTAACTTTAAAATGTAGAATTACGTACACAAAACTGCATTCAAAAATAAAACAATGTAAAACTTTAGAGCCTACATGTCCACTCAGCCCTACTTCCTGTTCAGCTGATTGCTCAGACAAACACGTTTGTTTACATTTGCAGGAGATAATGCTGCCCGCTTCTTGTTTACAATGGAACCTGAAAGTAAGAACAGGCATTCACATGGCACTATTGTAGCCAGCATTGCAAGATATTTACATGCCAGAAATTCATATGTCCCTTCATGCTTCAACCACCATTCCAGAGGACATGCGTCCATGTTGATGATGGGTTGTGCTTGATTACAGTCCAAAGCAGTGCGGACCAACACATGTTCATTTTCATTATCTAAGTCAGATGCCACCAGCATAAGGTTGATTTTCTACTTTGGTGGTTTGGGTTCTGTACTTTCCACATCAGAGTGTTGCTCTTTTAAGACTTCTGAAAGCATGCTCCACACCTCTTCCCTCTCAGATTTTGGACGGCACTTCACATTCTTAAACGTTGGGTCGAAGGCTGTAGCTATCTTTAGAAATCTCACATTGGTACTTTCCTGGCATTTTGTCAGATCTGCATCAAAAGTGTTCTTAAAACGAACAACATGTGCTGAGTTATTATCCAAGACTACTATAACATGAAATATATGGCAGAGTGTAGTAAAACAGAGCTGGAGAAATACAATTCTCCCCCCAAGGAGTTCAGTCACAAATGTAATTAACACCGGTTTTTTAAACGAGCGTTATCAACATGTCCTCTGGAATGGTGGCTGAAGCATGAAGGGGCATACAAATGTTTAGCATATCTGGCAATGCCGGCTACAAAAGTCCCATGCAAATGCTTGTTCTCACTTTCTGGTGACATTTTAAAGAAGAAGTGGGCAGCATTATCTCCTGTAAATGTAAACAAACTTGTTTGTCTTAGTGATTGGCTGAACAAGAAGTAGGATTGAGTGGACTTGTAGGCACTGAAGTTTTGCATTGTTTTGTTTTTGAGTGCAGTTATGTAACAAAAAAAATCTACATTAGTAAGTTGCATGATAAAAAGATTGTACTACAGTACTTGTATGAGGTGAATTGAAAAATACTATTTCTTTTGTTTATCATTTTTACAGTGCAAATATTTGTAAGCAAAAATAATAATATAATGTGTGCAGTGTACACTTTGTATTCTGTGTTGTAATTTAAATCAATATTTTTGAAAATGTTGAAAAAACATCCAAAAATATGTAATAAATTTCAATTGGTAGTCTATTGTTTAACAGTGCGATTAAAATGTGATTAATCGTGATTAATTTTTTTAATCATGATTAATTTTTTGAGTTAATCACGCGAGCTAACTGTGATTAATTGACAGCCCTAACTATATGCATTAAATGTTACTTATGTAACATTATGAAGTGTAATTGTAACTGTGTCAGTCCTAGGATATTAGAGATAATTTATTGGACCAACTTCTATTGGTGAGAGAGATAAGCTGACTCAGTTTCCTGACTGAGATAGGCTATAAAGGCTGTTGAACCCAGAGTAAAAATTAGGGAAACCCCTTAGAGGCTGCTCTGACCTGTGCTGAACTGGCCCCTGGCAACTCCAGAACTAGGAAGGCATAATACAGGGATCGGCAACCTTCGGCCCGCGGCCCGCCAGGGTAAGCCCTCTGGCGGGCCGGTTTGTTTACCTGCCACATCCGCAGGTTCAGCTGATTGCGGGTCCCACTGGCCAAATCACTCACCCCACGTCGCTTCCCACATCCCCCATTGGCCTGGAGCGGTGAACCGCGGCCAGTGGGAGCCGCAATCGGCCAAACCTGCAGATGCAGCAGGTAAACAAAATGGCCCGGCCTGCCAGGGGGCTTACCCTGGCAGGCCGTGTGCCAAAGGTTGCCAATCCCTGGCATAATACTTCCTCCACTTTGTTCCTGGGCCATGTTAAACACCTCCACAGAGTTGAATGATTGAAAAGGGAACACAATGAGGCAGAAGCTACAGTAACTATGAAATTTGTTCCTGATTACGCAGTGCCACTCCCCACCCAAGCATTAATCAACCAAGGTACTACAGGGAAACTAAGGGGGAGGGTGGAGGTAGTGGAAAAGCACCACCTAGAATTTTAAAGCATTGATGTCAGAATCAAGAGCACTTTTCTGTTTGTAACAAGTTAGTAGTATGGCAAAAATAAAATGTTTACAAGTTACATTTATTAATCAAATAAATTTCTGCCAGAAAAGAAAAGCCTCCCACAAACATTTCCTATCAGCAGGATATCTTCTTTCTCCACCTTTTCTTGTCACTCAAGATCAGCATTTTCAAGAGCTGCCTGCTGCTTAACTTAACTGCTTAGCTTAATGGGCAGCAGACACAGGGGATTACTGCACATAGATGGAGCTACAGTAATTATTCACTCATCTTGGGAGAGATGCTTCACTCCCTGCCACAGATCAACACCTAGCTCCTCCCCTCTTATGTTGTGCCTACCGAGTGGGAAGCAAGCACTTTTCTTGTGGAAAGAGAAATCACAGAACTTTACTAATTATGTGGGCACATGAATCAGTCTGATATTGCTCAGGGTTTGGGAATGATCTGAGTGAAACAGAGAATGTTCAGAGCATTAACGCAATCATTACATAGTAGAATGGGAATCTCCTTTGAAGAAGGGTGAATAGTGCAGTAGAGAAGAGTCCATGTGTTGAACTGGCAGGCAACAGAGAAGATCTTTCTCTCCCCTCCTCCAGCTCAGGGCCGGCTCCAGGCACCAGCTAAAGAAGCAGGTGCTTGGGGCGACCAATACCACAGGGCAGCACTCTGGCCGCTATTGGGGCGGCACGTCCGTGTCTTCGGCGGCAATTCGGTGGGGGGTCCCTCAATCCCTCTCGGATTTTTTTTTTTTTTTTTTTTTGTCGCTTGGGGTGGCAGAAAACCTGCAGCCGGCCCTGCTAAGTTCTCAAGGAACTTAGCATCAGCTCCAGTTTTTCTCAGCCACCATGCTAGTACCCCTTGCCCTCTTCAATCAAGTTCTTGTTGTCTTCCAGCCAGCCATCACTAGAGCTGGGTGATTTTTTTTTTAAAAATCTTTCCTAAAATTTTCTTAGGAAAAAAAATGCAGATTCAGCTAAATGTTTTGCAAATTCCTTTCACCAAACTGTTCATTACAACCCCTCCCCAAATAAAAACACGTTGACATTTTTTGTTTTGAAATTTCCTTTAATTTTACTATCAAATAAATTCAAGAAAGTTTTTCAAAAAGCTCTAAATCAAAATTAAACCTTTTGTAACTTTAATTGACTAAAATTAAAAAAAAATACCAAAAGTATTTTTTTTTCAATTTTTCAAGAAGAGTCAACATGGCTTTTCTAAAGGGAAATTATGCCTCACCAGTCTATTAGAATTCTGTGAGGGGGCCAACAAACAGGTGGACAAGGGTTATCCAGTGGATATATTATACTTAGACTTTCAGAAAGCTTTTGCCTAGGTCCCTCACCAAAGGCTCTCAAGCAAAGTAAGCTGTCATGGGATAAGTGGAAAGGTCCTCTCTTGGATCAGTACTGGTTAAGAGATAGAAAACAAAGGGAAGGGATAAATGGTCAGTTTTCACAATGAAGAGATGTAAATACCTGGGTCCCCAAAGATCTGCACTGGGACTTGTGCTGTTCAGTATATTCATAAATGATCTGGAAAAGGGGGTAAACAGTGAGGTGGCAAAATTTGAAGAAAATACAAAATTATTGAAGATAGTTACATCCAAAGCTGACTGCAAAGAGCTACAAAGGGATCTCACAAAACTGGGTGACTGGGCAACAAAATGGCAAATGAAATTCAATGTTACTAAATGCAAAGTGAAGGCCAAAACTATAATAGAATTCAAAAAAGAACTAGATTAGTTCATGGAGGATAGGCCCATCAATGGCCAAGACAATCAGGAATGCAATCCCATGATCTGGGTGTCAAACCTCTGACTGCCAGAAGTTGGGACTGGACCACAGGAGATGGATCACTCGATAATTGCTCTGTTATGTTCAATCCCTCGGAAGCGATTATCAACTAGGATAGTCAGAGATGCAATCCCAATCAGTTATTCATTCAGCTCTAAATACAAGCCCTCATCTCTGCTGCTCAGTCTCCCTATTTAGTGATATTCCCTTCTGCAAACAGTAAAGCTAAGGGCCTAGATCATGCAACAGCTCAAACTACTCCCTTATAACCTGGAAAGAACAGCTGAATTTTCCTGCTTTGCCTTCTCTAGTCCTGTCTGATCACCACAAATTTGTACCTTTTAGCCTCCTCAGTGTTTTATTTTCTAGGGCTATTGGATGTAAACCGTTAGTTCCTGTTGCCTTCAGTCAGAAGTCCTTCCATATTACCCCTACCCTTTTCACCTGTGTGTGCCAGTGGGCCACCAGAGACTTGAGTATAAAATTAATTCTTCCTGTCTGCATTTTGTGTTACCAGGAATCTTGGAGTGAAGAGCAACATTAGTCACCGTTTACTGTAGCCTATAATAGAATGCTGACCCTTAAAAACTTGCCAGGTCCCCCCGAGATAAATAGAAAAAAGATTACCTCCATGTCTGTTGTATTCCCTTGTTCTGCCCTAAACTGACTACTGGAAATACACTGAATATTGCAAGCACTCAAATAAGTAAATATTTGCATTTAGATAAGCTAAGGCAACCAGCAAATTTTTAAGGGCCATCCACATAGTTAGGCATAAAAGTGTGAGCTCAGGAGAAGATAGTATTAAGAAAAGCAAAGAAAGCTATTTTAACACTTTTGGTCATTGAAGTTCATTCCCTAGTTCACAGTTTGTTAAACGAATGCTTGGAATAGCACATGCTTTGTCTTCCACACTGTAAATCTTAACAGTGCAGCATACTCTATGTTCCTCACACAACATAAAAGATACATCATTGCCATTAACCTTCCCCATAGCTGCTGATAAAGTAAAACAGGCCCATTCTTTATACAGTAACAGTAATGTATCTGTTCAGATAAATATTCCTCTTGCTGCAATAAAGTCTAGTATTTTACAACTGCATCTCATCTTTGCAAACTATAAAGTAGCAATTAAAATTGAATATGATCAGAATGCTAAGCAATGTTTTCAAGGCAAGTAGCATGAAAGAGCTTTTTTGAAACTTCTTTCAGTGCGGTGGTTTTCAACCTGTGGTCCGCAAAAGGCTGTTGTTACCACAGAACAGTGGTTTTCAACCTGTAATCCTCAGACCAATGGGAGTCCACAGACTATGTCTAAGATTTCCAAAGGGGTCCATACCTCCATCTCAAATTTTTTAGGGGCCGGCAAGTGAAAAAAGATTGAAAACCTGTGCTTTAGTGAAAACTAAATTAACTGTTTGTCCTTTTGTTGTTCCAACATATAAATGAACCACTCATGTGGTATGTACATATATAGTAAATGGATGATTAATGAACTTGTGAAGGCCTGGAAGTTCACTGTGATTAAATGCCCAACAGTTTGTTAAAATGTATCTGAACTTGTTTAGCCAGGTGGGTAAAACTACAAGATTGAGTTTACATGATTTTCAGTACTTGAAATTTAACAGTTAGAGAACAGGAGATTGGGAGTAAGAAGTTCTGGATACTATTCTTTAGTTCTACACTACTGTACATTGGGCAAGTTACTAAACCGAATTCTGTATCTCAGTTTAGCTATGTGTGAATGTATACAATGCATTGTCTCCCACAGCAATGTTCTGAGTTTTAATACCTCGCTTCGGGAGAGGGATCAATGAGGCAGAATCTTATGCTCACATAGGCTGTGGCTACACTGCACATCACTAGTGGCAGCATGTAAAGTATGTGTAACTACATACTGCAGTGAAAAGCAGTCTGCATCATACTGCAGTGTGTAGCTATATGTGTCAGTGAACAGCTCTGGCAAGGGGGGAGGCAGCGGGGAAAGACTCCAGCAGCAGGGAGCTGCCAGAGCCTTTCCCCGCTGCTTCCCCCCTGCCAGAGCCTTTCCTTCATGCCATAGTCTTTCCCGGCCACAGGGAAAGGTTCTGGCACAGAGAGGCAGCGGGACACTGCACTGTTAAACACAGCAGTGTAGACATTGAGGCACTGCTTGGGCATGTAGAGAACCATGTAGGGTTTATACTCTAGGGTTCAGGTATGACTTTACTCGCCTAAGAAGTGCATCATGGTCTAAACTGCTATTTATGCCCATGCCCATGTGTGCAGTGTATGCATTCTACTCACCACTTTAAGGAGTGTACAGTGTCAACATATGCTTGGAATCCCAATGATTTCTGTGGGACTCCATATGAGAATAGGGTTTGCTCATATGGATTCTTTTGCAGGACTGACACCAATGTTTCCATCTACATTTTGTTCACCTTTTTTGATGTTTTCTTCAAAGCTATATTAGCTATAGTAGCTAGAGGCTTACTTTTAAAAAAATGAAAGCTGAAAAATTCTGGAGAACAAGACAGTTGCTTCAGAAAGGTGTTGGTATGGCACATGAGGTGCACTAGCATTTTTCAGGCTTGTTTAACATAAATACACGTTAGTCTTGTGGAACTGCTAGAGAAATAACTACTCACGGGTACTTTATTCATTTGTCTGGTACAATGTTATGAGTGATATTTATTTATATACCACTAATTGCACAGATCAACAAGCTTTTCAGACAAATAATGATCACAAATAATCAATACATAATAACAATTCTAAAAATAAGTATATAAAAATAAGGTCCAATGCTTCAAGCAATTCTGTATGTGTGAATGCATGTACCATGGGGCCATGTATCAGGAGGGCTCCACTTGGCTGCATGGGTTTCCTCCCTCCCCTCCTCCCCAACACACAAGGCAGCATGTAGGATCAGGATCTAAATCTTCAACTGTGTTTCAAAACTAACCCAAGAGACTAATGCATGAAAGTTATTGGGTAAAGAATCCACCCTAACAAGCGCTAAGTGTACAGAGGTGTGATGCTTGGATAATACAAATGGAAGGGATAGGGGAGTACAGTAAAAGGGGCATGGTCAACAGTCAGTCTGAAATATTCTATATTTAAAAAGGATTATAAAGTTGTTCATGGTACTGCACCTGGCCTGGAGTCCCACTGCCAATTTGTGTGCTTTTACAACCAACTTTTCCTACTTCTTAAGTCACACAAACAACAGGTGAACCTGATTAACATGAAAGAGATTATACATAGATTGGTGTCAAATGCACCAGGTAAGAAACTGAAGAAAAGAAGAGGAAAATATTTCTCACCATTCTAATCTCTTTACATTACAGTAATCTTATGATACTTGTCACAGAAGCAGGTTAAAAAACAACAACAACAACAACACCTTAATATATTTTCCTTAATGTTAGATACTAAAAAAATCGGGGTAAATATTTACAAATTTGCATTGCACTTTAATTATCAGTCTCCTATTTTTTTATGGCTATACAACATTTAAATATGCACTTCAGTGTGCCTTCTTCAAACTCCTCAATCTCATATTATGCCCCTTGCTAAAGTATTTGTTACATGACATGTGACTATGCTTTACTGCATATCAGAGAGTTGACTAAAGCCTCATATGCATAGTCAGACTCAGAAGTTTAGCTAAAGTAGCTTGTACAATTGATTTTTAAATTGTTTATTGTTGGACTGGCATTCATTTTGATAAGCTGACTCTGAGATGTTAATGCAGTATGGACTTGGATCAATATGAAGCTGAAAAGGACAGTTTTTATTCAGGCATATGCACAAATGTGCTTTATATACAACAGAGTTTTAGGACACGATACAAAATCCATTGAAGTCAATAGGGAGATTTCCATGCATCTCAGTGGGTTTTGGATAAAGCATCTGAAAATGAGACTTCATAGTTTCCTGCTTATTTATACTAGTTTTGTCTGCAGATTTTGCCTTTGCAGTGCTGCTACAGGTGCCAAATTTCTTTTTATTTTGCTCACAATAGTAATTTTGCATTTTTACTGACAACAAATATGACTCACCGTACTGGCTTTATAATCTTAATGGTAAAAATATATTTCACTGCATGAGTGCCAAATGTCTCTGAGTCTGTTTTAGACCAAGGGAGTTCATCTTTACAAGCTATCTTTCTGTTGCTGTCTTTCTGGCCTTAGGTAAATGTTTCCCTGGCTACCACACAATTTCATTTTGGAAACTGTGCATGTCCACATGTTAAATGGAAAATGAATTAAGAGTTTGTGGCTCTCAGTCCTGCTTTCAAGCCACTAGACTTTTCTTGTGACTCCAGAAAATAACAGGAAATTCAGAGTTTCCATTTTAGTTCTAATACTGTCTCCCTGTGAAAATCACTCAATTTCTGTGGCTTAGTTTTTTCATGCTGTATTTTTTTTAATAAGGTGTTAATAATTTTTTCTTTCCCACCTTCCAGGAATTTTATAGGGATTGCAACGACTAGCATACGGGAAGCACATTGGAGATGAAAATTGAGAAGCATTATTGTAACAGTGTTCAAAAACTTAGACCACGTTTACATGACTGATTAATCCTAATTACAGCTATCGGTGACCAGTAACACATGAGTTGTGCAACCTAATAGAGAATAGACAAGAAACTCAGTGATTTACACCAATGCACTTTACTTCTGATTCCCTCTCTCTCTTACACACACACAGACAGACACACACACACACACAGAGACACACACACACACTTGCATTGCAGACAACAGTCCTGCATTCAAGGGAATGCAGGGACTGTTTAATTGTTGCTCATAGGGAGTGCATGGTCCCCAATGGGGAGATTGAGAAATGGGCAGAGCAAAAGTTGTATAAAGAGTTAGTTGTCCGAGGGGTTAATGCGCTCCATCTCTTAAAAAGGTGTAGCAGTGTGCACAGTGCCGGCTCCAGCTATTTGCCACCCCAAGCGATGAAAAAAAAAAGAAGAAGAAGAAGAAGAAGAAGAACCCGATTGAGCTGCCGCCGAAGCGCCGCTGAAGAGGAAGACAGCGAGTGAAGGACCCGCTGCCGATGTGCCGCCGATCCGGACATGCCGCCCCGACAACAGACGCACTGCCGCCCCTTTCCCCTTTCAATTGGCCGCCCCAGGCACCTGCTTCCTTCACTGGTGCCTGGAGCCGGCCCTGAGTGTGCATGCTTACCCATGTAATACAGAGCTCTGGGAGGCATTCTACCTCCTTTTGGTTCCCGTGTGTTGATGCAGCTCTGCATTGCTAACTCAGAACTATGCCTCACAGTTGTGATTGAACCCTTAAAACAAAACTGCAGCATTAACAGATTTTTACACTATATATCTATCCTCCTCACCAGTTCATTTTTTAAAATTCACAATATTCAGCATTTTCCTGGGTGAAGTATATCCAACAAAGTCTTTTCAAGCAAATTAAGTTCAAAAATGGTGTCCAAGGAATAAAACAAACTGTTGTCATAAATTCTGGGGTGTATTTTCATCTCAGTTCACAGGCACATATACTTGTTAATCCCAGCACATTGAGATAAAATGTGCCCCAAAGAATTGAAAAGCATCATTAATTGTGAAAGTTTTCAAAATTATTATCTTGTTTTGCCAAAGAAAAGAAAAAAAAAAAGCTTCCTCAAGCATTAAAATACTTTGAGGTGCATTGTTTTATGTAATTACCATAAAAACCCTGGACATCTGATTGATAAAAGCAGCTGTTTAAAAAGATGACAGCTGCTACAATCAGAGAGAGAGAGAGAGAAGAAAAGGTAATTGTGGGCATTGAAATTGAAAATAAGATAAAGTCATTTTTACGTTTAGTACAGCAATTTTAGTGAACACTAGCAGCACACTGAAAGCCTTTAGTTGAAGATGTACAATTTCCTTTAAGCCATCAAGAAAAACTTATGAAGTATGGTTGCTACCTGCATCATAGTTTTACCCCTTTTTCCCATTCTTACACACAGAATAGCACAAATAAACCTGTTACATCTGATTCTTCAGATCCGAATTAGTAATCACTGATTCAGTACCTGCTTCATTGCAGCTTTTCTAAACAGACAATTTAGCACGGATCAAAGCAAAACACTGATCATGAAATGGATGCATCAAAATAATTCATTAACAAGACCCTCCTCTATACAGCCATGTCACTTGCACTTAGCAGCAGCACAAGAAAATAACATGTAACACTTAATATTACATATTGATTATTGCAATTTTAAGACCAGTGTCACTTCAAAACTTCACACTCATATACAATATGATCCCATAAGAAAGACATACCCCAGATGATCAGGCCCTATACAGTCCTAAATAAAATAGGTGAAAACATTCCAATAACATGACACTGCGACTTGAGAGTGTCCCACAACTACACAGTCTATAAAGTAGTACTATTAGTAGAGCTGGTTGAAAAATGATACGTATTTTTGTTAATGGGTTTGAATTTGTTTAGTTTCGTTTTTCAATATTCACAAAACAAGATATTTTCCAATTTTCTGACAAAAACAAAACCACCAACCGATACAGCATTTCAATGACAAAATGGAAAGATGAAAAAAAATAAGGATGCGGAGGAAAAGTGAGAAAGGGTGGGGAGGAAAAATCCCAAACCAAAAACTAAAACTTATTTTGATTATCAGTTCCTGTTGAAAAAAAAAAAATTTGGAAAAATTAAAATAATAAAAAAAAATCTGCCAAAATTGACATTCTTTAAAAAAGGCCATTTTTTTTTCTTGAAAACAAGTTTCAAACAATTTTTTTTTGACAGGCCCTAAGTTTTAGTGTGGCTTTGGTTGCTTTATTGGGTATTTTGAATGATGTTCTGGGCCACCAGCCCCGATTCATAGTTTCTGACAATGGCAAAATCAGTTGGAGAGGGTACAGAATTGAGGAGAATACAAATCTGTCTATTTGACAGGACAATTCAGAATGTTGTTGGGACAGAGACATGTAGACATGTCTAGAAATATCAAGACTATAAATAAGATACACATTCTCTTTTACAGTGAGGGTAATTAACCACTAGAAAAACTTACCTAGGGATTCATAAATTTTGAGGCCAGAAGGGACGTTGTAGTCCTCTAGTCTGACCACCTGCATAACACAGGCCATAGAACTTCCTGAATTAATTCTCATTTGAATTAGAGCACAGCTTGTACATGTGGCAGATTTTCCATCACTTGAAATCTTTAAAGAAAGATTGAAGTCTTTGTAAAAGATATACTCTAATTGAGCTAGACATTATGAGCTTGATACAGTAACAATTCATTGAAATTCTATGGCCTGTTTTATATAGCAGGTTATCCTAAGAATAAAGGGATCCTACCCCACTGAATTGTGTTGTGATTAGACTGAACAAAAAGGGAGAGGCCAAAGGACTAAGCAGAAAACGAGAGCTGACCAAGATATTGGTCACAGGTGTACATGTGAGATCCCCAGATATCAAAGGGTAGCATGCTTCAGAAGGCCATCGTTGCTCCGTTTATTTTGGAAAGACATTATTTAAAGGAAGTTTCATTTAGATTAATTCCCACCCCCCACCCCCCCATTTTAATAACTATGTAAGAATAAGGGGCCATACTGAGTTACTATAGTTAGGACCACATTCTTCCCTATTTTTTCAGCAGCCTTCAGGAATTAGCATATGAAGTTTAAGGGTCTGATCCTGCAATTATTACCATGATAATCCCATTGAAACTCAAACCCAGCAATTTATCCATAAGACACTATGGCTTGTGTGAACGATGAACTACCAGCCCTCATTTTGAATTTCATGGATTTCGTTCAGTTAAAGTCAAGCCACTACTAAGTGATTTTATTTATTTATTTATTTTATATTTACTTTTGATGGTTTTATTTTGATATTTTGTTTGATGGACGTTTATAAAATGCATGTGACTTATCAAAGAGACTGGAACACCTACGTTAAGCCTATTTCTAAGTCCTGGGTAAACAGGAAATGACAGGTTCTTTTAGAAACACTGTAATTCTGCACTAGACATCTCTGAGATAAATATGTGTCGTAAATAAGGTTATAAAAGTGTGTGGGAAATATTTACTCAATCCTTGCAGCGTAGCCAATTTTTAAAGCATAATGTATTAGTCACATTTTATTTTACTTCCTTCTTAAAGGCATGAACAAAACTAAGGAAAGCCTTCCATACCAAATCCGTAACAGCACAAAACAGGATAACTTCTGGTTTTGATTCTTCAATTTGAAGCTGAACAATTATACAAAAAAACAAACCAAACCAAAACAAAACAAAAAAATTCTCTGGCTGATACAAGATGCAAAATCTGTATTTAAAGTTACTAAAAGAACCTGGTTATTTACCTGTACAGCAACAGTTGTTCTTCAAGATGTGTTGTGCACATGTGCATTCTACTGTAGGTATATGTGCCCCCAAAATCATTTTAGTCACAGACTTTTACCAGCAGTACCATCAGATGGCTCACGGGCCCCATCCTCCCTCATGCTCAGAGCTGAGGACATAAAAGTGGCTTGGCTGCCACTTCCCTCTTTATTCCTTACACCACCATCTATGTAATACCTGAAGTATGGGGAAGGTGGGAGGAACATGGAATGTATATGTGCACAACACATCTCAAAGAACAACAATTACTTTTTAGGTAAGAATCCATTTTTTCTCCTTTGAGTGACTGTACATATGTACATTCTACTGTAGGTGACTTAGTAGCAGTTTCTTTACAGGCATTGGGACACTGGATTGTTTGAAGGGAAACTGAAACACTGACTTGCTGAAGATGGTGTCATCTTGAGAAGCCTGAATAATAATGACTGTTGTGTTGTGTGAAGAAATACTTCCTTTTATTTGTTTTAAACCTGCTGCCTATTAATTTCATTTGGTGACCCCTAGTTCTGGTGTTATGAGAAGTAGTAAACAACACTTCCTTATCTACTTTCTCTATACCAGTCATGATTTTATAGACCTCAATCATATCTCCCCTTAGCCGTCTCTTTTCCAAGCTGAAAAGTCCCAGTCTTATTAATCTCTCCTCATATGGAAGCCGTTTCATACTCCTAATCATTTTTGCCCTTTTCTGCCCTTTTCTGAACCTTTTCCAATTCCAATATATATGTTTTTTGAGATGGGGCGACCACATCTGCACACAGTATTCAAGATGTGGGTGTACCATGGATTTATACAGAGGCAACATGATATTTTCTGCATGTGTGGTTTTGGTGGAATCCTTACTGCTGCTCACCAAAATAGTCTGAATATCTCAGTAGCATAGTCTCTCCTGATTGCTCAACCAGAAATCATTGAGATGGTGAGGTGGAGTGATTCCAGGTAGGGATTCAGTGACTTGCCTTGGTTTTGAGACAAAAGATTCTGGGTGACCAAATGGATAGATGGCATAGGTCTGTGAAACAACATGGTCATGGACAGGCAGGTGCTTCAAGGATTAAGGTTGCCTTGTCTCTTTTTTGCTTCCTGATCACTCTCAGAATCTGACAGACTAGAGGGAATGCATACAGCAGATAGATTGACCATGGGAGAAAAAACAGGCATCTGTCATGGAACCCAGGCTGCAACCCACCCTGGAGCAGAATCCTTGTCAAAGGTTTCTGAAAGTCCAAGTTCTTTCCACTCAATCACCCTGACTACATATTTGTTGACACCCTCAAAGAATTTTAGTAGATTAGTGAGGCATGATTTCCCTTTACAAAAGCTGTGTTGACTCTTCCACAACATATTGTGTTCACCTAGCTTTCTGATAATTCTGTTCTTTACTAAGGATTCAATCAGTTTGTCTGGTACTTAGCTAACTGGCCCTAATTGCCAAGATAGCCTCTGGAGCCTTTTTTTTTAGTAGTGTTTCATTAGCTATCCTCCAGTCATCTGGTACAGAGGCTGATTTAAACAATAGGTTACATATTGTCAAATTATCAGGCATTGTTGTCAAAATATACCATTATTAACTGGTCAGAAATTTCAGCATTTGTGTACAAATTGCCCAAAGAATAAAAAGAGCAGTCCCTGGCCATAGTCTCTGAAGGATGGGACATCTAGGGGTTCCTTCCTTGCCTCATCCTCTTCCGTGGGCTCCAACAACGAAGGAGACTGAGGGATTGTAGGAGGATTTTCCTTAGAAGTTCCCAATATAGGATAAGGTGGTCTAGATGTTCTTGGAGCAGTCCAAGACATCTAATGAGGACAAGAAGGATAATCCAATTTTTGTACTGCCCATGGTGGTGGGTACCATACAGACTCCTCTTTGTAAGAATGCTTATCTTACTCCCTGGTCTGAGTGTCTCTAGAACATGACCTGTAAGTGGACCTAAAAGACCTTGAATTAGATATAGGTCTATAGTGGTCAGAGCCGGAAGGTGAGGACATATAGCTCTCCTTAGTGAATGGAGAAGCTGCTCAAGTTGGTTTTAGCTGAAGTCTTGGTACAGGCAACACTCAGTGGTGTCCTATAGGCATCAAGATGGATGACAACAGAGCTGGTGGAAGAAACTGAGATGGTTGGAAGGCAGAAGAATGGGTCAATACTGACAGTGCCGGGGTGCAGCCATTGAGAGCAGCATGGAAGATGCAGGTGGGACTGATAGTACCATGATGGAAAAGACATTGAATGTGCCAACATGGTTGAAGCTAATATAATTGGTGCTGGATGATGTAGTAAAGAAGAGTCTGGTAGGGGAGACACAAAAGGTGCAAGGAAGGCCTGTAGTAATTGACAGCACTAAATTAGGGGCAAGTGTTCTGTTGCCAATGCTGGTGGTGCCCAAAGGCAATGGTGCCAGGAATAAGGATTTTCTGAGTAATATGTAAAGACAGTGGTCTTGATGCCCCCGGTGGAGCCAGAGTTCACAGCGTCGGTGTTTGCAACCAGACCTCGACTTGGCACCAAAGGACTTTTTTGAAGCTTTCCTGTGGGGCAAAGTCTGAGACTTGGACTGTCTGTCTTTCTCAGAGGACGTAGATATTTTAGGACTCTTTGAAGAGGCAACAGGAGAATATGAGTGGTGTTTCTTACACAATTTGAGCTTAGAAGCTAGGGCAGCCAGAGGGGTACCACAGATGAGTTGTCCATCCCCTCATGGTCAGGGTCAAACTCTGACGAGGGACATATTGCCTGCTCCATAAAATACACTATAGGCAGAAATGTCTCTGCTTTTTTTCTCCTCATTGTAAAGAACGTACAAATAGGAAATCTGTTCCTCGTATGCCCCTTCACTAAGCAAATTAAGCAGGTTTTTTTATGTCTATCCATAACAGGGATCACAGCACTGCATGTGGCACATTGTTGGACTCCTGAATATTTCTTCAAATATCTAAATGAGAGAACTAACTATTTAAATGAGCTAAACTATGGTAACTCTAAACTAACTAACTGTATATAACTAGAGAAAATCTCTTTTTAAAGGCTTGCTAATTGAAGCTGAAGAGTGACAGGAAAGTTTCAACTATCACCACGGGCAGTAAGAAGGGACTAAGGGGAGGCAGATGCCTCCCCACATTTATGTCTTCCACTCTGAACTTGAGGGAATGAGGAGTGCTGCCTACTGGTAATGCTGGCAAAAGTTTCCCACTCATGTGCATTGGGCACACATATACTTACAGTGGAATGTATATATGAACAATCACTCAAAGGAGAAGGTGTATTTGCAAAAAAATAAGAAATATATATTCCTGAGACATACCTGTATTCTAGAAATAATATTTAGCTTATATGGCCAAATTGGGCTCTGAGGTACATGTGCAACACCAGTGGAGTTGCATGGATATTGTTAAGATACACATATATGACCTCAGAATGGCTTTACATTTGAATTCGATAACCATTCACAGATATGCTAGGCAAATCACAAAAAATGTGGAGGTTATGTTCATATAAGCTTCCAACTACTCAACTACATACTTATTTCTCTAGCCTTTCAACATTTCTTCTTACATTGCATCTCAAAGAGGATTGTTATCCTTTTCTCTCTCTTATGCCAGTATCTAGAAATGCCCTAAATTCCCAATATGCTTCTTGGCCTTCTCAATGCACCCCTATAGGCTTGTCTCATCCTAGACACAAATCCAACAGACACATGATTTCCCCCTTGCCTCAGCCAATTTAGTACTTCATATTTCATTCACTGTTTATGATTCTCTCAGAAACAGCTCAGAGTACATTCTATGCTTCCTACAGAAACAGCTACACAGAGCATTAGATGTGAAGGAAGAAACCAGCAAGGGACTTGTAAAAAGGGACCAGAGATCTGTGAGGCTGTGTGCATGTATGTGGTCAGTCAGCTCTTCATAAAACAGCAGGCTTTTAAGGGCAACTTCTGGCAATACAGCTGGCTGGAGGATGACAATTCTATTCCGTACCAACTTCTGAGGTTTTGAACATTTGGTGTTGTTCTGTGTTGAACATTTTTGCAAAAATGGAATTGTGTCAAAATATCCATTTTTGGATCAAAAACTAAGTGGGATAGGGGATTGTCCTTGTCTGTCCATCCTTACACTGGTGTTTAGGCCACTGGCCTTGGATATGAGAGATCAAGGTTCAAATCCCTGCCCTGCCTGATTCAGAGCAGTTTTTCATCCCAGATCACTCTGAATCAGGCACAGCAGGGACCTGAATTTGTGTCTTCCACATGCCACCCCAGTGCCCTAACCATCAGGCTACAGAGTGTGAGAAAGTCAGAGTGTTTCTGTGTCTCTATTTCTTTTAATCAAAAATGTTCCAACCAGCTCTACCTATCATCCCATTCCTCACTAAAAAGATTTAGAAGGACTATGCTCTCCTCATCATTGTGGAAAGAAGATCAAAGATTGCATAGGAGAAGGAGGGGAGAGTTCATATTGGTTGAGAGGAGAAGTAGGAACTTTTCCAAATTTATGAAAGGCTCAGGGGTTCCTCATGGAGAGCAGAATGAGGTTCAGGACAGTTCTCTCTATATATAGATGTAGGAGAACTGTGTATATCTATAATAACTATAATACTCATAATAACTGAGGCCTGGTTTGAAAGATATTTCATGAACATACTGAAGGTTCATCACTGGAGAGGCACCACTGTGTTACTTCAGTTTTATGCAACTGTTTTCAAGGGACTTACACTATTTTAAAACTCCGGTGAGAGTTATGCAACTGGCTAGTTAGAGCTAGCTTTGAATTTTATATCAATTTGAGAATCTAATTCTCCTTTCACTTACATAGTTTTACATTGGAGTTTTACAGTGGTTTTAACTCCACTGTCTGCAGGGCATCTCCAAACGCTTGTCTCACATGCCAGTTGGATTAGGTGGTGGAGGAGGAGAAGGGTGGGTGAGCAAGTGCTAAGATGCTACCTCAGAGCGAGGCCTCCCTGCTGAGAATCTCTTTAAGAGCTAGGTGGGCCTTGGCCTGATAGGGCCTGGATTTGGTCCACAGAAAGGAAAATAGAAAAGTAACAGGTAGTTCATCTAATACTCTGCCATCACAGGCTTATTCCTTAAAATATATTCTCAGTTTTAAAATATATCTCCCAGTGCACATTTAAATAACCCAGAAAATGAGGATTCCCACCCATTCCTATGGGAGACTGTTCAAGTCTTACAGATTTCTTCTTCAGAACAAAAATTCCTGATGTTTAGCTTATTTTTGCTTTTCTCCATCCAATTACTTCTTCCTCAGGCAATTCTCACCCCACTTATTAGTGCTATACCTTTCAAATATCTGAGTTATATGTCCAAGCTACATGTATAGCTGTTAGCTTGTAGGTATATTTTTCTACAGGATAAAAGTCCCATCTTGTAGTGTGGACCTTTGTTTTATCTTATGAAGTATTTAAGATTCATATAGAAAAAGACAATATAATTTAAGGATGAAGTTTAACAAACACTAAAGATCAAAGTGAACAATGCTGCAGGAGGTTGAAATATCTTCTCTTAGTATGATTTTGAAATATTTATCTTCTTTTCTTTCTAAATCATTACAAACTCTCTCTCCTGATAAAAGTCTGATTCTAGGTATATTGATCACTGGTGACAACAACTAGTGGTTTTGTTTTTGTTTTTTTTCTGTTTTCTCCTCTTTTGTTTGTGTTAGCTGTTGAAAAATGTGTGTGTTTGCCAAAGTTTGCACTCTCAGTGGTACAATAAAAATATGTTGCTATAGGTGTTACAGGACCTCTGCTCTCAAAGTGGCCATAATGAATTATTCTTCCAAGAGGAATTGTAATTCTGAAAGATGATGTGTGCGTAAAGTAGACACTTTTCATGAAGGAGGACAGTATAGGCCAAATCAGTAACCTAAGGATGTGTAGGGAGTACAAGTGATTTCATAAGGAAGGAGAATAATCCTTCATGAAAACACAGCGTTTTGTCTAGCTTATACATCAAAACTCAAGAAGCTGCCTGGGAAGGCTCTAGCTTATGTTTGGGGGTTGGAAGAGGGCATTAGATGTAATTTGCATTATTATAGGCAAACCTAGGATTGGGGTCATATGTCCAAAAATAATAATTCAAATAAAGAGGATAAATGAGCAGAGTCCTATTTTCCCCACCAATTTAAAAGAGTAACCAGAACAAAGGGGCAGGGATTGAAGGTGGGGAGAGAGAGAGATGACACTATCATTGCAAAAGAAAAAAAAGTCACATTTTACAATTTGTAACCCACAAGGAACAAATAAAGCAGTGTACAATTATGATAGTACTGTAAAACTGTACATACAGTATTGCACTGAATTATGTCAGTAGCATTTAGTTTCAATCCATTAGAAGTATAAAGCAGAATGTTAATAAGAACATATATAGATATAGAAAATAATCCAGAAATTTGAATTTTATCACCCCAGAAAGCAGAAAATGCTTCAAGGAACAAATTTCTATTTGATTTGTGAGTAATGGGAGCATTTGCATTCTATTTACTGTTATTGTGTTCTTTTATCACTTTTATTGTTATGCTGCAGTATAGCCCTTTGAAGGTCTGCCAAACCACTGCGGCTTGCTCAAATGCAGGGTGGAATTTTAATTAAGCTTAGCAAAATATTCGTAGAATTGCTGAGCCTGATTACTCCTGTTGTCCTGATATACATACAGAGGGCATTCTGCTTACTTGTTGTAGTAACGGACAAAGGCAATTAATAGATTTTTGTAAAATTATAAAACACAAAAAACAGTTTGTCATCAACTCTGTACACCCAGAATCCTAGCCTCTCTGCTTTTATTTAACACAATCACAGAGAGGTTATGTGTGTGTGTGTGTGTGTGTGTGTGTGTGTGTGGTTATTAAGTGTCCATTCGTTGATTTAAGAGTAATCAATAAGATGTTACATTTCATTTTATAGAACTAAGGTATCTCCCATCAAAACATATTTTTTTTCTGGTGAAGTGGGGTTTCCCTTGTCCCACTAATATGACACTTAATTTCAGAGTAAGTGGAGTTTCACCATAATAGTAGAGGGTCTAGCTGGTCTCTTTTTACTTTCATCACAGAAGTTGTGTCAGGGCCTCCTACCACCCTATGCAGCTATAGGAGGCCCTACATAAGTCCACATCTTCAATCTGTGGTGGGAGACACTATAACAAATTGAAGAACCAAAGATTCCTCCTTCTCCCTCCCCTAGGAGTTAGTGGCCACCTTACTTCTCTGCTGTGCAAGAGCTGGGCTATCCTTAGGTACAGTGGTTATAGTTGAGCCATAGGTATTTTTTTGTTTTGCCTGGTCTATCACTCCCCCACTTATTTCTGTAGGTTTGGAAAGAAAAGAAGACAGAGATAGTTATCCATCCATTCTTAAAACACAAGATTGGTATGAACAGACTAT
Organism: Emys orbicularis; assembly: GCF_028017835.1. NCBI lineage: Eukaryota > Metazoa > Chordata > Testudines > Emydidae > Emys > Emys orbicularis. The sequence goes on from NC_088683.1 coordinate 221,353,062, forward strand.
AAAGGAAAGACAGGTGATTAGGAGACATGGAATATGAGAAGGGGGAAGATTTTTAGTACTGAATGCAGTAAGGTGCTCTTAGTACACTTATATCTATGGTCACCACTGAGTAAAAACAAGCTGATAATTCCACTGAAAGGAAGCACTTACCAGCTGGTAGGTGATAATTAACTAAGTAACCAACCAACCAGGAGGTATTTATGAAGCACTATCACTAATCTTAGGGTGATACAAAACAAAACTGAAGATATGGTCCCTTCCTCAAGGAGCCTTCTGTTCATAAGTGAGACAGTTGGAACACTACAGATATAGACCAGGTGACAGCAGAATGTCAAATAGAGGTGCTCAAAAAAACAAAACACTTAAGCTTGGATTTAGAGATCTCCAAAGTTTAGAGGTGTTTAGAGCCTGGGATTTTGTTTTCACAAATGAATTGTTATACTGGATCTGATTAATAGTCTACTTAGTCTGAAATACTGTCTCCAACTGTGGCTAATAACAAAGCCTTCATGGTAATGTGCAATGCCCTCCATCCCCCGAGAGGAATATATTATAGATCTATCAACCTTATTTTTTCCCCATCTGTATAATTTAGAATGTGTTTGAACAATGATATATCTTGAAACGGAAATTGTATTTTAGGTTTAGGTTTGCTTAATGAACATATTTCCCTTGAAGGACTCTTGTCAGCTTCTTAGCTTTTTTTTTGTCTGGAGGAAGGGTGAGATAGTGACAAATGCTTACCATTGGCAGTGGGATAATTCCATTACATAAATCTATTTATAGTAATTTTAAACACACATCTCAATAAACTATTTGCTAATGGATTAGTACACAAAAATAATTATCCTAACTTTCGACCAAAATAGAAGGTCTATTTGTTCCCTTCTAAACTTACTTCAGTACAGCTCCATAAATACTAGATGCAAAGCACGTCAAAGTCACTTGAAACACTTTCACTTATTTCAATAGGCTTTATATCAGGTTCTAAATAAGTAAGCATAGGTCACTCAGAATTAAGCAATAGCATAACTAGGAAATTGAGCGTCCCTTCTTTAATTATTAGACTTTACTGGCCCTGGGAAAGGTAAAGGAACATGGTGGCTACCAGCAAGAAATAATGGAAAGAGAGAAGGTAGTAAGCACCAAAACATTGAAGACTGCATTTAAGAGATTTTGATTGTTTTAGCTAAAGTAATCGGAGGAGGAGGAGGAGAAGAAAGAAAAAGTGGGAATGGAGTGAGTGCCAGGATGATAAAAAAAAAAGTTTTCCTCCCCCCCTTCTCTCTAAAAAGCATCTGAAAGGTTGATAATTAGGAGTATGTGGCAGGGGAGGTAGCTGCTGATGGAGTTTGATCTGTGAATCAGTTTACAATTGCTAAGTCAGAATTTTTTAATATTTATTGTTGTGGCTGATTCAAGGTTTAGAGAATCCAAAATACAATAGCATTCATAAGAGTATTTAAAAATCCTGTACACTGACTTCATCTCATCCAAATATCAAAAGCCTGAACAACTGGAGAATGTGGTTTTATATCAACGTGTTAATGGGTTGGACCCTAGCTCAAGTGGGTCTATTATTAACCAGGTTAAAAAGGAACAAATATAGCTTGTAAGTTTTAGGGAGGAATTCACCAGTGAACTCTTGCAATCACTTTGCATGGAATATATATTTTTAAATGGAGGATTTGCTCTCAATAAAAATAACCAAGATAAAAAAAAAATCTTTCACAACTACTTAATCCACCCACAGAGACTAGTGATATGACAAAGATTTGAATGAATTATATAGCAAATTTCCAACTATATCAGTTAAATTCTGTATTCTTCTTTTAATGGAAGAAAGTTGGGGAGGGATATTTAAGCTTATTTCTTGTGATTGCACTGCCATATACAATGGGGGAGGGGTACTACACAGTTTAAATACCCCACCATCACCATGGTCCTGGCTACTGCTCCTGGTATAAATTTTATAAGGGTCACTCACATCCCTAGGCTAGTGTGTTAATCTGGGGGGGAGTGTTTATTGTTCAAAGGGCTGATGAACTTTATAAAATAATTATCATATTTTGAACCCTTAATGCATTATTTACAGGAGCTTCCCTTTGAGAGCTTTATCACTGTTAATATTGGGAGATATACCTATCTCATAGAACTGGAAGGGACCCTGAAGGGTCATTGAGTCCAGCCCCCTGCCTTCACTAGCAGGACCAAGTACTGATTTTGCCCCAGATCCCTTAGTGGCCCCCCTCAAGCATTGAACTCACAACCCTGGGTTTAGCAGGCCAATGCTCAAACCACTGAGCTCTCCCTCCCCCCTAAATACACACATTTATCATTGTGGCACTGCCTAGCCTCAGTGACATCAATGCAAGTTTATAAATAGAGAACAATTATGATTTTTTACTTTATCTAGATTTATATTTATTTAATCTAACTAGAACAGGGATTGACAACCTTTGGCATACGGCCCGCCCGGGTAAGCTCCCGGGCGGGCCAGGCCGGTTTGTTTATCTGCCGCATCTGCAGGTTAGGCCGATCGCAGCTCCCACTGGCCACGGTTCGCTGCTCCAGGCCAATGGGGGCTGCGGGAAGTGGCGTGGGCCGCGTGCCGAAAGTTGCCGATCTCTGAACTAGAAGTTCTCAAACTGTGGGTCGGGACCCCAAAGTGGGTCACAACCCTGTTTTAATGGGGTTGCCAGGGCTAGTGTTAGACTTGCTGGGGCCTGGGGCTGAAGCCAAACCCCAAACCCCACCAACTGGGGTGGTGGGGCTTGGTCAGGCTCAGGCTTCGGTCCCCCCTCCTGGGGTAATATAGTAATTTTTTTGTCAGAAGCGGGTCATGGTGCAATGAAGCTTGAGAACCCCATCAATATTACATTATATTATTCAGTAGATCGAGACAGTGAGTCAGGGACATACAATGATCTAAGAAACTGATATTCAATCACAGCAAAGATAACATTTGCCACCTACATTTGAAACACTCCTAATATTGTTCAAGCTTGTTTTATTTCCAGGAATGGCCTGAAGATTGACATTAGTCATCCGAAGTGCACCTAGAACAGTGCCAGAACTACACAACACACCTAGGGAATGCTTTATATAGAGAATGTGTTTGATACACAGCTTCAGATGGCTTCTACTACAGGAATGTTTGAAATGGTTTTTCTATGAACACAAATATGTATTTTTCAGGAAATATTGTCAATTCCTTCAAAAAGCACCAACAACCTCAACACCCAAGAGAGAGTAATGCATGTTTACTATACAGATTATTTTTCTGTCCCTTTTTCTCTCTGGGCCAACATTTTTGTTTTCCTTCAGCATTACTGCTTGTTCACTGACTGCTCTAAAGGACCAAATGGCTGCTGCTAAAAGAAAGGAAAAAGATATTTCCCATAAAGAAAATAATTCTATTACCATAGAAAGGACCATTGTCCCAGCTCAATTGTGTTCTTTCATGAACAAAAAATCTTAGGCATGGTGGAATATTCTGCATCCAAACGCTAAACACAACATCAAAATTAGTTTTTTAAAAAGCAGTGCTAACTACAACTGGCACATAACAGGGCACTTAAAAAGTAAATAATATTAGAGAAAAACTAAATGTTCTTTTTGCTACTCCTCTTGTAATAACAAGTTTTGTGACTGCTGCTCTATGCTTCTGTGATGATGTGTGCATTTTATCTCCTGTACCTGGAGGTTCTTCGAGATGTGTGGTCCCTATTCATATTCTGCTGTGGGATAAGCATGTGCACCATGTGCCCAGAGTAGGAGAATTTTGAAAGTAGTGTCCAATGGTCCATGCATGCACCCTGGATCACCTCGTGGTTCTGCAGCGGTGAAAAGGAGCAGGATGGACCTTTTGAGTTCCTTCACCACGAATCAGAAAGATTTGAAGCAAAGGGGAAGGAGGGTGGGTGATGGAATACAGATAGGGACTCCACATCTTGAAGAACCTCCAGTTACAGATAAGTAAGTTCTTCTTATTATTCTTCAAGTGATGGTCCCTATTGTATTCCACTGTGGGTGACTGACAAGCAGTACCTATGTAGGAGGTTGGTGCTAGGATGAGGTGAGTAGAGTGGAGTGGAGGACCACCGTCCCAAAGGAAGCATCACCAGCCGAGTCCTGTACCAGGGAGTAATGTTTTGAAAATGTGTAGATGGAACTTTATGTGGCAGTTTTACAGATGCCTAGCAGAGGTATGTCCTGAAGAGACACCATGGTTGTTGCTTCCATTCTAGTGGAGTGAGATCTCACCCTTGTAGTGGGAGGGAGATTCAAGAGCTGATAGCAGAGTAGAATGAAGCCAGATATCCATTTAGAAATTCTCTGGGTGGAGATGGCATGACTCTCTCTGCTGTCACAATAAATGGTCTCAGGGACTTCCTGATTGGTCTTATTCTCTGCAGGTAAAATACCTAAGCTTGTTGCACATTGAGGGAGTGGAGTCTATATTCTTCTGAAGATGCATGTGGTTTTGGGAAGAATACAGGTAAGTGAATGGATTGATTAATTCTTAAACTAAGTGAAGGATAAATTTGAGGTGTAGGTGTAAAGAAACTTTATCTTTGTTGAACACAGGGAATAGAGGGGCTGCCATCATTGCTTGAAGTTCATGACCTTTCTTGCTGAAGTGATGCCTACAAGGAAGGCAACCTTCATGGAGAGGAGGGACATGGAGCAAGTAGCTAAAGGCTTAAATGTGGTTCTTGTTAGTACCGAGAGAACAAGATTCAGGTGCTACTGATGTATGATCTGTTGAGGAGATGGGAAGGTTCCTATGAGACATTTCCAGAATTGGTTGGTGTGTCCAAAAATGGAGTAGCCCTCAGTAGGTGGATGGAATCCACTGATCACTGCTAAGTAAACTCACAGGAAGCTGTGGGAGAGAACTATGTCTTTAAAGACAGGATATAGTCTAGGATGAGGAGAATGTCCATAGCTTCTGGTATAACATCTTCTCACTGTGTCCAGGAGGAGAAGCATTTCCATTTAGCCAGATAAGATTTTCAGTAGAGTCCTTTGTGCCACACAGCTGAGGAGCATACATATTCAAGGGACAATGCTCATCCAAATACCATGCCCTGAGGAGGAGCAGCTGTGGATTGGGGTGTTTGATCTTGCCATTGCACTAGGTCATGAGCTTGGGAAATCTTGGGATGGTAATCAGTGGGCAAGATGACATGACAGGAGGTTGGGGAACCAGAAGTGTCTGTGCCAAAAGGGGGTGATCAGGATGACTGGCACCCTGTCTCATAGGTTATTGTGCAGCACTTGTGGTAGGAAAACTTACTGCTTGACGTTCTAGGATATTGATGTGCATTCTGGACAATCGAGATGTCCATGCCCCTTCTGTCATGCATTTGTTCATATGGGCTCCCCAGCCTCGTACAGATGCAATGGTAATGATAGTTTTGTCCAAAGAACAGTGGAGAAAGGGGAATCCCATACATACATGGTGAGGATTTGTCCAGCATAGGAGGAAAGACTGTACCTTGGCAGGTACTGTGAGCAGAAGGTTCATGGAATGACAGCTTGGTGAGTATACTGACTGTAGTCATGCTCAAAGACAACAAAGGTAGAGTCTTGCTAAGGGAGTGACATAAGTGCAGGAGGCCATGTGGCCAAGTAGGGACAGGCATGTCTTGGTCATTACCCAAGGGCTGCTTGTGATACAAGCTATGATCTCGTTTTCACAGTCTGGAACCTGTCTGTGGGCAAGTATGCCCTTGCAGTGATAAAGTTCAAGGTTGCCTGGATGAAGTCCAACGACATTGTGGTGGTGAGAACAGACTTTTGAATGTTTACACTGACTCCCAGTGAGAAGAGGAGGCAAAGAATTATCGAGGTTGATGTGTAAGCCTCTTGACAGGATCAGATGGACTCTAAAGGGTTGTACTGGTCTCAGGACCCCAATATGGCCAGTGGGAGGGATTGATAGGTGGTTGTGGAGGTCCCTGTGGCATGGGGTACCAATGGCTCTGGGCCAGTTGTGGTGGTCATTGCTCCCAGGGTCGTGAGGGCCTCCTGGGAAATGGATAAGAGCAGTACAGGAGAGGCAGTTCTTCCGGTGGTTCCAAATCCCTTGAAAAAGAAAAGAGTGATTTGGGTTCCAGTGGGGCTACCTTTGGTGCTATTGTTTGTGAGGGCAGGGCCAATAAGCTTCAAATGACAGGTGGGTCTCTCAGAGGACATATGTGTTCCTTGGAGCAAATGGTCCTGATGCAGGGGGGAGATTCTGAATCCGGGAGAGTGAAAATGTCCTGTGTGCAGCCATGGATTTGGATCTCCAAATTGTAAGAGGTGCTCTCTCTCTCCCGGCTGTCAGTGCCAGGGCTGAAGATGGTATCTGGTGCGTGTCAGTCTTTTCCAGTGCTGGAGGGTCCTGGGTCTTGTGACGAGCAGTAGCAAGGGAACACAGTCTGGAGCCGAAGGAGCCCAATGTTTCTGGGCTTTCTTCTTGTGCCTACGGGACTTAGGATGAACTAAGTCTGCGAAGGGGTGAACTGGTGAATGGGACCTCCAATTTTTTTTACATGAATTTAGAGGAAAACTTAGCACTCCCATGCTTATGAGAGTGCTTCCTAACCACACCATGGGACCTGTGAGAATAGATTCTCTAGCACCAGAGTTGGACTTTGCAGCAGGAGGTGCACTCCTTACTGATTCAGGCCAATGTAAGGCTATGGGGGTTACCCGGCCTATATTCAATTGGGGTCTCATGGCCATCTCCATGAGATACCTGTACAGGAAAAGTGCCTGTCCTTCTTGAGTCTAGCTGAGGAAAGAATGGTAAATATTGCACTGAGCTGTGATGTGTGCTTCTCCCAGGCAGTAGAGGCAGTGTTGATTGTTGTTGCTGATTGAGAAGGATCATGGCCAGGAGGTGCAGAGTTGAAACCCAGAATACTGGGCATAGTCCAGTACTGAACAGGGTATGGGTGTGTCTGTGGGGGTGCCCCCAATCTGATTCTACTCTAAGACTATTAAAAACTGCTAAAATTACTAAATTTATAGGTTATTAAGAACTAATAAAATAAAACTATTTACAACGTTTTATTTAAAATGTCAGAGATGAGAACACTGAAGGTTTCAACCTGGACCAGGAAGCAATAAGAAGTAACTACAAAAGTGGTTGGTCTGCCTTGCCTTTTATCACCTTGGTCAGAAGCACGAGGCAAGCCAGAGTGCATGCTCAGATCAACAGACACTACTTTCAAAATTCTCTGACTCCAGGCACATGCGTAACCCACAGTGGAATAGAATAGGGACCATCACTCAAAGAACAACATCACTTACTTTGTACAGATGAAGGCTGGAGTGTATTAGTGCATGTAACCCACTGGTGAATGTGTGTTACACATTCTCTACATACCTGATCTCCAGAGGATATGAATGTGTTACAATCCCAAATAAGAAGCTTTGGTGGTTCCCTGGTTCAGCCTTTGGTGCATTGGCCAAAATGGCAGCCATCACACTAGTAGCTGCCTAAGAGTTTGCTGGTGGCAACACAGTTTGTCATAGGCAGTGGCATGAGTTGAGTTGTCTGGGCAATCAGCTTGGGGTAAGACACCAAAAAGGGGGTGGGAAGAGGAATGATTGTTCTATTTGTACCACCTTACAGAGCATGGCCAGCATACTCAATGGGGTAGGGAGGAGAAAGGGAAGGAGGGGACAAACTGTTTCATCCTAGCACTCGAACAGTTTCCACGCCCTCAGAGGCATGGAGAAGCCCTGGCACAAATTGTGGCTCCCTGAAGCACTATCTCCCCACTGCTCCTCCTGGGACAGGGGGAGTCTGTACTACACCCTAAGTTGAATGCCACAATCTAGTCCCCAGTTACATCAATGAGAAGAGAAGGGATATAGCTCAATATCAGTAGACTTCTCAAGAAACTCCAGACATTGAAATATCGACAAAGAACATTTGCAAAATCAATGGAGCCTGAAGAGATGAAAGAGGGATAGAAAGTGTCTATAGTCACACATAGAGGGTTAATTTAAAAGCCACATTAACTGAATCTTTATTAAAAGGGATTTTAATATATGATTTCCTACTTTAGTACACTAACCTTTGCCATTTATTCTGAAAGAGAAAGACCTTAAATGTTGTAGAAGTTGGGTGTCTTTTTAAACCACCTTTTTGTAAAGTCACAGAGGAAAGTAAAAGTAAAAGTGGTATTAAATAAACACCGAAGATCAAGTTTCTCATAAGAAAAGTCATAGCACTTTTATTAACTGAATGGGCACTCAGCCCATTCTGATGGGGCTTAGGCTAGGGGAAATGCTTAGTTCACCCAAAGCATGCTCAACCCTTAAAACCATTAGCATATCACATAACAATTCCCATATAGAATCGGTTGACATTATTTCAAACCAATTTATTTGTGAAAACTATCTCAAACTTTTGTTTTTCTTCAAGGTTTTTGCAGTTTATTTCAATAAAAAAATGTACAAAATAAAGGTATGAAAAAAAGCATTTATTAAAACCTTGCTGCAGGAATGATTTTGATATAAAATGCAAATTAACAATATCATGAACTATTTCATCAAAAAGAAAAAGTGGGTGAAATTTTACCCTGCAAAATTAAATCTTTCAAAAGTTAGGGGAATTCCCTCCCTCCCCATTTTCAACCAGCTCTAATTCCATATTACATATATGATAGTTATGTAATAATATAATGAAAGCCAAATGAAATAGAAGCCATAGCTTCAAACGAAAGATTTACAGTATATATACCATAGTACAGTGGTTCCCAAACTTGTTCTGCCGCTTGTGCAGGGAAAGCCCCTGGCGGTCCGGGCCGGTTTGTGTACTTGCTGTGTCTGCAGGTTCGGCCGATCGCGGCTCCCAGTGGCCGCGGTTCACCCCTCCAGGCCAATGGGAGCTGCTGGAAGCGGCGCGGGCCAAGGGACGTACTGGCCACTGCTTCCAGCAGCTCCCATTGGCCTGGAGCAGCGAACCGTGGCCACTGGGAGCTGCGATCGGCTGAACCCACGGATGCGGCAGGTAAACAAACCGGCCTGGCCCGCCAGGGTCTTTCCCTGCACAAGCGGTGGAACAAGTTTGGGAACCACTGACTTAGAGGAAACAGCATCTCCATATAGGATAAGTGAAACCTGTGTCACTATCAGGATAAGACTTGAACAACATGCAGTGAAGCCATATTCATCTTATCTTTCACAATGCTAAACATCCCCAAAGAATGATGTGAAGTGATTCCATCACAATGGGAAGCTTATACTGGACATTTTAATATTAGTTATTAAATTGGAACAAACCAACTAGCCAACCATAACTATAAAATCATCTGGATATGAATATGGATGAAAAACTGTAATTTATCCCAGCATTAAGTTCTCTTACTGATAAATATAGAATGAAATACGTATGATTTTTAAGGACCTTCATATTAAACGTTGCATTCTGCTGCTGCTAAAATCAGTGACAACAATACTTGCTGATGTTAATGTGATTAACAGAGATTTGGATTCTGATCTCACTTGGACATGTTTTTGTGCAGTGGTTCCCAAAGCTGGTCCGCCGCTTGTTCAGGGAAAGCCCCTGGCGGGCCAGGCCAGTTTGTTTACCTGCCACGTCTGCAGGTTCGGCCGATCGCGGTTCCCACTGGCCGCGGTTTGCCGCTCCAGGCCAATGGGGGCTGCGGGAAGTGGCGCAGGCCGAAGAATGTGCTGGCTGCCGCTTCCCGCCGCCCCCATTGGCCTGGAGTGGCGAACCGCGGCGAGTGGGAGCTGCAATTGGCCGAACCTGTGGATGCGGCAGGTAAACAAATCGGCCTGGCCCGCCAGGGGCTTTCCCTGAACAAGCGGCAGACCGGCTTTGAGAACCACTGTTTTGGTGTGCTCTAACTCCACAGACTTCCTTAGAGTTACTTCTGATTTACACCAGCACAGGTGAAAGGAGAACCAAGCTCATAGGACCAAATCAGTGGTAAAACTCCCATGGAGTTCAACTGGACTCAGATTTTTTTTGTCCCTCTATCTCAAGGGAATCATTATGTTTCCATTAATTCCATTTGAGATAATGGTGAACCTTTATTAGCAACAGAAGTGAAATTTTGCTCTAGCCTAAAATATTAGAATTTTCATTAAAAATTCAGTGGTTGCAGAAAACATTTTAAACCCCCACAAAAGTAGCAGTTTAATGCAGCTCGAAACATCAAACATAGAATATACAACAAGCCAAACCTCTCCCCATTGTTCTAAACTAAAATAGATATTGGAAACAAGGATCTCAACTAAATTTCACTAATCTGAATTTCAACCATTTCACCTGATTGTGATTTCCCTAACCTCCTCCAACAAATCGTGTAGCTGTCAGCTACAATGTATGATATCAAACAATATATGTTCACTAACAATTAAAACTCTACAGCTTCTGAAATACAATAGCCATTCCTCTTCTTGCTGTAGAAAAATAATACAATATCTCAAATACTGGTAATTGATGGTAAATGTTGACATTTTAATAGCAACCACTGTACCAGGTAATACTAAAGACCAATGGATGAGGTATTACTGCCATTCTGTAGCTATAAATACTGAGATAAGGTGGGTGAGGTAATATCTTTTATTGGAATAACTTCTGTTGATGAAAGAGACAAGCTTTTGAGCTACACAGAGCTCTTCTTCAGGTCTATAAATATCTACAAATGGCATTCCTGTGAGAAATTTAACATCTTCCCTATTTACTTTACTTTTTCATAGAGGGAAGGAAAAAGAAGCGAAAAGTGACTACAACACCTACCCAACTTGTTATTTTCAAAATAAAACTTCATGGGGAGATTCGATTTAGAATTTCGGCAGCTGGTCAGAATATTATTAGCTGTTCAATCTGTGAAAATTTCAGTAAGATGTTCACAGTCAGGGTAAAAGACTTTTTAGATAATGTTAAACTGGCTTTTGGAACAATACCTTGGACTGCTATCATATCGTTTTCACAAAGACACAGCCTTATATGTCCAGCTCTCTATGCATTGCAAATGGAAAACAACGTCTGTGTTAAAAAGTGCAAGCTACAATGCATGCTAATCTCAATTTTGCTCCTGGTTAATAATATTAAAGAAAATAAAACATTTTGGAAATTACTGTCTTTCCGTTTGATTTAGGCTCCTAGATGCCTGAGTGCCTTTTGAAAGGGGAGCTTAAACTCCTAAATCACTTGGGTGTTTTGAAAACTTTACCCACCATGTACAGTGTATTATACAAATAGTGTAAATAACAACACACTACTGGCTCCATTTTTTTGGCTTTTCATCAGCCACTAATCCCAGTTTTAAATGTCATTTGGAGCTCCTCAAGGCTCCTTCTTTCACATCTCAGCAGTCAGCTGATACTGTTTTCTAGAAACAGATTCATGTTTTTTCTTTAAAATAAACAGTAATATGTATTGCATTCAATTTCATGGCACAGAGAACATTTAAGATGCTATCTCATACCTGAAAACATCCCACTAGTGCACACATATACACAGTATAGTTCCCCCCACTAGCAGGTTTATGTAATATGCATTTAAGGGACTGCTACAATGTAGATTGAGGTCAATGGGAATCTATTGACTTCCCTGGATCAGCTTCTAAATTGGCAATTTAGAGACTCACTGTGGCTAATTATACATTTCCACAAGAAAATGAAGACTGCACTTCTAGAGGTGGATTGTTTGGCCAGTTCGTCTATGCTCATTTGAAAATCTGTGACCTGTCTCAAAAAGGCAGACTTTAATCTAGAGTCAAACGTAAAGATACCACTGAAAAAATAGACCCCAAATATGTACTGGGGGGTTGAGGGGAAAGATATAGAGACAATGATTACTGTCCTTGATCTTGTAAAGGCCTGATTATACCATCCTACTCTGCACATAACTCTTACTGAATTCAGCATGAGTCCTACTGATAAATGAAAAATGTTGGATGATGCTATATCCACAGGCTATGAAACTGAGAGAGAACATTTCATGTTATACCTGTACAGTGACTCATTATGTTTTGGGGTCATTCTTAGAAACTATAGGCCAAAATCAAGACGGTCAGGTACCCTTCGAAAATCAATTTAATTAACACCATGACATGAGCCCTAAGAATCACAAGTCTTATCCAAAGCCCACTGAAGTCAATGAAGTTTCCCATTGACTTCACTGAGCCTTAGAACAGACCCTAAATATAGGATGTTGTTGGCAGGGACTGCAGGACTGGGAGAGGGGGACAGGATTCTCAGGCCAAAAGATAGAACTGAAATAAGGAAGAAAACTGAGTGCAGTTAAACAATTTGCCTATGAAAAAGTGTTTAGAATGTTTATATTATTACAGCTGTTTGTGAATTCAAGGGTGAAAAAAAGTGTTAATTGTTTATGAACTTGTGGAAAATAATCAGTATGGTGACTGCAACATTGCTACTATAGTCGATCACTAAAGCTGCTTAAAACTGTTGAGCTGCTTAAATCATTATTGTGGATTAGGGACAATAGGGGAAAAAAGGTCATAACATTCATAAATATGCCATTAATATTTACAAAAATGGTTTTTATGTTGAATAAAATTGAAATATTGTGGCACATAAATTATTATTTACATTAAAGAGAAAGGAAAAATAATGGAATGTTATTTCTAACATTTTCTTGTTTGTTTTACTAAAAAATAATCACTATGGGCTAGACTCACAAGAAACAAACCAAGAAAAAACACTTCAGGGCTTGTTTACAGGAAGAACTAATTCATGGTGTGAATTTACCCCTCCCTGCCTTCCATGCACTAATTGTCTGTGTGGACCCTGCTGATGCACACTAACAGATCTCAAAGGGACTAGATCAAAGTGTATTAACACACTGTTCACAACCCATCTTGCCACGAACTAAAAGTTTGTGTAGACAAGCCCTTTGGCATTGTGAAACCAGTGTGACCCTGCCTAACTTTTAAATGCCAGATGGGATTCACAAAGCCTGAGTTAGGTACCTAGGCTCCCTATGCAATGAATGAAGAGAAATAGGCACCTCAGAATGAGATTCACCCAAGCCAGCATGGTACGCAGCTCCCTGCCTAAGAGATCCAGTGGGTGTGAGCTAAGCCCCACCCCTCTCTCAGAGATAGACATCTCCCTCTGCTTGAGATTCTCAGCTGCAATCCCCTCCTACTTCTGCTCCTCTTCCCCTTGTCTTTAGGCAGCTAGGCCATTTTAGTGAGAAGGAAGACCTCCCTCATAACTTTTAGTCCATAGTCGGATACTCACCTGGGATGTGGGAGACCCCTAGTTCAACTCCCTCTTCCATTTGAGAGGAAGATGGGATTTGAACTGGGAACTGCCACCTCTCAGATGACTGCCCTACCTATTATACTATAGGATATTAAATGGCAAAAACAAACAAACAAAAAACTTTTATTAACACAAAGCTCTTGTCCTTCCAGAATGTAGAGTTCAGCAAAACTCAAACTTCAGAAAACTTGGAAATACAGAATTAAGGTATATGTCTATGTAACTTTGACTCTGCCCCCCAGACCTGGCACTAGCCACTGGTAATTATCCAAATGCAGCTGTATTCACTGTGTGATTTGGAGCCTTACTGAACGGTTTGAATGTGGGCATTGGTAGAGGTGTGTTTCTGAGCTGGGCAGAAGGGATTAGTTGGAGGAGCATCGCAGAGCTGCAATTGTTATATGAGGCGATTGGGGTTTATGCCCACCCCATGTGTGGCACTAAAGGAAAGGGGAGCATATCTACCCAGAGGAGCTAGTCTGCATCATTTTATTGCAAACTTGTGTAGCTTATCTCAGTACAAAAGCATGGGGAGGCAGTCTTGAATTGTCATAATAAGATAGACCATGAGCAGGGCCAGTTCCAGGCACCAGCATTCCAAGCAGGTGCTTGGGGCAGCAATCTGCAAGGGGCGGCAGTCCGTTTGTTTTTGCCGCCCCGAGCAGCGCGCCAAATTGCCGCTGCGGAGGGCGGGGGCAGTCCGTGTGCCGTTAGGGCAGCACGTGGGTTTCTGTGGTGGCGGCAATTAGGCGGCAGCTTCTATGTTCAGCTGCCCGCGGCGGCAATTCGGCGGCTTCTGTCTTCCAGCTGAAGACAGAAGCTGCCGCCGAACTGCCGCTGCCGCGGAAATGCATGTGCTGCCCTAACAGCACATGGACTGCCCCCACCATCCACGGCGGCAATTTGGCGCGCTGCTTGGGGCAGCAAAAACAGTACAGCCAGCCCTGGCTATGAGAGCAGTTTGTGGATTTACTGATGGGTAAGGGAAAGTGCAGGTTGAGATGGTATCTCTCGGCAAATGTGAAGGGGTTGTTAAATTTCACAAGTTTGGAATTCCGCAGGTTCACGTTGCATTTTCACTGTGCAGGAAAGGAGCTGAATGTGGTATGTGTGTTATGGGTGTTCTAGGACATTGTTTAAAGACGGCAGAGTTTAGGTTATGCGAGTGTGTACATTTAGCACAGTATTTCCTGGTTTGTAGAATGCTGTGTTGTGCTGAACTTGATGTTCTGGAAAGACACAAGCATTCACTGGGAAACTGGAGCCTGCATCCTGAACCTCCTCCCGCATCCCAACCCCCTTCCCTAGCCCTGAGCCTGCTCCTGAACTCCAAACCCCTTGGCCCCAGCCCGGAGCCCCCTCCCACACCCAAAACCCCTCATTTCTGGCACCACCCTGGAGCCTAGGGGAAGCCCCGAGCCTTTGAGCACCCCCGGGACTGTGTGTGGCCCGCGACTGATTTTTCTGTGGGTCAGTGGCCCCTGATCGAAAAAAGGTTTCCCACCCCTGAGTTAGAGGAAGAGAGCATATAAGAAACTTCTGCATTTGTAATGAAGCAGAAGGATCAGAAGGACTGTAGGAAGGAAGGTGAGCTGAAGGGAGGGGAAAAGTCATGTTGCATTTTGTCAATTTTCTCTTGAAAGAATCAGCAAGATCCTGTGTAGAGAGAGAAGTGAAAGAAGGAGGAGGGAAGTGTTTGAGAAGTCAGTCAAAATGACAAGGTAGCTGGGATTGTGGGTGTGAGATTCAATTAAGCTGGAGAAGTAGGGTTGCTAAGCTATGAAGGTGGCAGAACTGAAAGAGAAAAGAGCCCATTTGTAATGGAGCAAGTCAGCCCGGCCACAGGTTTTCTGGCAGAGACACTGCAGTGCATTAGCTGGAGTGGAGGAAGAGGATGCTGGAAATAAGCAGGGAAGACCTTTCAAAGAGAAAGAGGGACAAAAGAGTCAAGGATGGAGGAGAGTGAAGTATGGAGGGAATTAACAGCTATATCAATGGAACAAAGGCAAGAGGGGGCTGGGAAGAGTGGCATGATTGCAGATGAGAAGCCACCAATGCTGGTAGACTGGACGTCATGGAAAGTCCAAGTGACTGGGTGTGGGGGAGGAGCAGATAGGTGATGCTGAAAGAGATCAGGTGACGATTGGAGAGGGGGAATTCAGCAATAGAGAGATCAGAGAGCAGATCCTGGTGAAGATCAAGTCAATTGAATGGCCCATTTGGTGAATGGGAGAGCTGAACCAATGGAACAGGTCAAATGAAGAGGGAAAGGCAAGGAAAAATGCATCCAAGGAGTTGGATGGGTCATGAACAGTGAAGCTGAAGTCACTGAGAATGAGTGTAACGAATAATCATGGAGCTTCAACAATTATACCTGATATGTGTCGTATCATACCTGAACAAATTCCAAACCATTTGTTTAAAATATATGATACAATAATCTGGGGAGTTTTATTTATGGGAAAAAAATTCCTCATATCTATACTGATTTGTTTCATAGTGGTTTCTGGGTCAAAACCAGAGCTAATGTAAATTGCTGTAGCTCCACTGATTTCAGTAGAGATCTTGCAATTTCCATTAGCCAAAGATCTTGCCTATTATTATTTATTTATAATACTTGAGCATCTAGAATGTATTTGGTGCTTTTCATACATACAGTGCAGAATAAGCAATCTCTGCTTTTATGTGTTCACAAGCTAAGAGATGAGTGACACATGAAAAAAGGGAGAAAGACAGAGAAATATAACCTAAAACATCTGGGGTGAAACTCTGGCCCCAGTGAAAACAATGGAGTTTTCCCATTGACTTTAGTACAGCCATGATAAATGTACCTGTCTAACTCTGTCTTTTGATAATATACATCTCTGTCACTCATAAATATAGCAAAAATCTACATTAAAATATAAGGTTGCAAATCAAGCACTCAAAAGTTACGAAATGCCAGAATTAAGGTTGTCTGTGCCACCTTAATTTGCCTTGCATTATGATACAGTCTTTAATTACATGATCACATGCTATTTTTTCCACAAGATCCCAGTCTCCTTCAGTGCACGGGATGGATGATGCTCCCTTAATGAGCAGCTATTCAGTATCTTATCTCCTCGTTGTTCAGTGGATAGCGCCAAGCCTTATGAATTTCCTTATGGGATTTTATGTGATGCTCCTTTTTATAGTATAGGAATTATTCACAAACATCCATGAATTTATGAACATTATTATTCAAATTCTACAGCAGGGTAACTGAGGAGCAGAGAGATTGAGGCAAAGATAGTAGTAGTAATTTTGGGTGCCCAATTTGACACTTAGAGCATGATTTTTCAGTGATATTAGTGTTTTATAGAATTTTATATGTTCAAAGCACAACTCTCATTGACTGCATATTAGACCCAAGAGTCTCAAGTCAGGAACTCAGAAAATGAGGAATACATAGTGACCACCTATGTAACATTTGGTTTAAGTTACTTGTCCAGCATCACATAGAAATGCTGTGGCAGAAGCAGAGATAGAATCCAGTTCTCCAGGAGAGCATGAAACTGACTTAACCGTGAGACCATCCATTCTCTTCCTGCAACCCCTGCATCATTCTCTATACACTTTCCAACTTCTAGAAAAAATGAAGTAGGAGCCCTGCAGACAATGGGGACAGCAAAAGGCAAATCATTGACACAAAGGCTTCTCCCTTGTCAAATTAAAAGTCTCTGCTTCAAAGTATGGGAGCACTAGAGCTTTTAAAAGAAAGGGCTGTCTGAATTTTTTAACATGGAAAAACAAGTTATTTTTCCCTAACCTTTTCTCAGAAATTGTTGAACCATTTCTGGTCAAATGTTCACAAAAAGACGGCTTGAGGCAAACACTAGGCAGGGAAAATTTCAGCCCAAACACTTAAAGTTTGTCAAACAGGGTATTGTAATGGGAAGTATTAGACAACCTTAATAATACATGGTGTTACCAGCCTCACTTGTCATATATATTTAAATCCTCAGCATTGAACTGCTAGTTATTCTGCTGGTCAGTCTGGGAATTAAGTAAAATGAAGAGTTATAAATCCTGGTTTTGTATCAAATACCATTCACAAGAGACAAGGTGGGTGAGGTAATATATTTTATTAGACCAACTTTCATTGGTGAAAGAGACAAGCTTTTGAGCTCCTATAAAAGATAGGTCCAATAAAAGATATGACCTCACCCATCTTGTCTCCCTAATATCCTGGGACGTATATATGGATACAACAACACTGCAATTCACAGAAGAGTCAGTTCCAAACTTCTTGGCCATTTCCTCTCTACACATTACTTTTACATTCACAAAATCTACCTATGTATCTGTTTTAATTATATTTAATGAGTATTGGGTTCAATAACCACTAATTTAAGGACTCTTGTGAGATTTGATTCCAGAAATTAGCTTTGCATAAAGACACAATGTTGGGATTTATTTCCTTGTTTTAATTTAAAAAGAAAACAAATCAGACAATGTAAAGCTTAACTGTTGCACAAGCTTGGCACTTAAAATTCTACCTTCCTTATAGTGGTTTTTCAGCCTATTCAGAACCGCGGGGCCAATGGCACTGATTTATTAAGTAACTTCTTGTAAAGAAACACACTCCCAACCATTAGGACAGGCAGATTTTCAGGTGGCCATAAGAGTAGTTGAGATGTAAAATAACATGGACAACTGTGATAAATGAAGGTGGGGGGGCGGGGAAGTGATAGCTCCCTTGGGGTGATGGACACCCAGCCAACCACTTAGCTACAAAGTCCCTCTTGGTGCCTGCTTGCTTTACCTGTAAAGGGTTAAAAAGTCCCCCAGGTAAACACCTGACCAAAAGAGCCAATGGGAAAGCTAGAACTTTTTAAAATGGGAAAAAACCTTTCCATTTGTCTCTGGGCTGAAGAGACGGGGGCAGCTGGAATGTTGTGTAAAGTTTGACCAGGTCTGGAAATTCATCGTCCATACCTAGAAGAATTCATTGGCACAGGGAACGTTTAGATAGATGCGATTAGGGTTATTTCTTTTATTTTCTGTAAGGCTTGTGGATTCCCCTGTACTAATCCCAGATGCTTTTGTTTGCTTGTAACCTTTAAGCTGAACCCCCAAGAAAGCTATTTTGGGTGCTGAATTTTTGGAATTGCTCTTTTAAAATCTAGCAAAAGCTAGATGTATTTTCTTTCTTTTGTTTTAATAAAATTTACCTTTTTTAAGAACCTGATTGGTTTTTGTGTCTTAAAAGGTCTGTGCATATGTTTTTCAATTAGCTGGTGGCAACAGCTGGGTTTCCCTTTGTTTTCTTCTCGGCTTCCCCAAGGGAGAGGTGGAAAAGCCAAGGGGCCTCAGGGAAAACTTACCAAGTGAGTTTTTCCAGGATTTACAAGAGGCAGTTTTTCACTTGGGTGGTGGCAGCATTTACTAAGCCAAGGTCAGAGAAAAGCTGTAACGTTGGGGGTTTAATACAAGCCTGGAGTGGCCAGTATTAATTTTTAAAATCCTTGCGGGCCCCCACTTTCTGCACTTGAAGTGCCAGAATGGGGAATCAGTCTTGACAACAACTATGTCAAGTTTCTTTCTAAAATAGTATCACTGAGCCATAGAGTAAATATAAACTATAGCATATTCTTTTCTAATTGTTTCGTAGCTGCTTTGTGTTCAGTCTCTTACTCTACAGTAGAGTAAGTTTTGTCTGTACTTGCTTGGTGGAAAACTAGACAAAAGCAATTTCTATAGGTTGCTAACATGACATCATCAGTAAGCTGTACATTTTAAAGGAAGAGTTAGACAATATTGTTAGTTCATTATTTGCAAGTTGCACAATTTAATATGGTTATTTTTTAAGGAACAGTCACTGTTAACAGCTCGCTACATGGTGGCCTCTGGGATTTCAAATTCTATTGAAATTAACAATGCTTAAAGCAACAGTGACTTAGTGACCTTATCTGCCCTCATTTCAGGTTATCCAGTGTATAGGAAGGCTGTGGGCTTGATACTCCACTTGTTCTGTTCCATGCTCAGGAGTAAAGAGGGGTGGCTGCACGGAGCCAGTTACAACTCTTGGACTCATGCCTGCCTGGATCCATTGTGCCCCCTTCCTGAAGACCTGTCATGTCCCCTCTTTGTCCTAGGCTAACTGTACATCAATGAAGAGTTCTCCTACATAAGGGAAGTTCTCCTCTGATCTTCTGTGTATCTAGCTCAGGGTTTTATTCTGTCACCCATGACCAGAAGTATCTGAATGCCTTCCATATAAAATCAGTAGCAATGACAAAGACACTCGTGGACTTCATGGAGTCTTTGGCTCTTCTATTTAAAGACCTACACAATGCACAGTGTCCTTGGTGTACCAGAGAATCCAGCCTTGTGTGTTTTGGAGTGATTGGTTTTCCACATGGCAGTGGTAGAGTGCACTATTATGTATTGTCTCTGGTTTTGGATTTCACTACAGCAATACATATGCTTTACTACTTGGAAAATATTACGTCAAGGGACCCACAAGCCCTCTTTGTGATACTAAAAGGAATTTGATCAACAAAAAATGATCTATGTTTAGTAGAGCTGGTCAAAACACTATTTGTAATCATTTGTTCAAATTTCATAACACTGTGAATGGGTTTTTATTTGCATAGCTCTTTGGGGAATGACTGTTCTAAGTACAAACATCTGTGATTGCATGGGAACAAGGGAATTTATGCATGAACATGAGCGTTCATCATTCACACTTTACCTTTCTTCTGTTTAAAAAAATTCAAACTACTGTTTGGGCTGCAGAAACATCACCATGCGGTGAACATGACCATGCATACTCCATGATCAAACAGCTGAACTGAAGATTTTGCAACAATTGTTCCTCCAAAGTATCTGGTGCATAGTTCTGGTTTAGAGCAATGAATATATTTGCAAAAATCAGGATCCATTTCTGAACAATTCAAAAACAGAAAAAATAATGAGTATTTACAGTGACTAATTCTACAAGTGCTGTTAATGAAAAGCTTGGACTTGACTCTCACTGCTACAGTGTGAAAAAACAAAAGAGAAATCCCATTAGAATTATTTTAAGTACAAGGCTAGCTACACTGGTGCACTTTTGTTCCAATCTGACAATGGATTCAACAAATTAGGGTTTATTTCCCAGAGCAACATAAACTTGTTTTACTGCCTTCAACCATTCACAGGGAAACATCAGTATTGCAACACTAGAAATAATTGAGTTATACAATGAAACAGGAGGGAGAATTGACTATTTCGATCAGATTTGTCGTTTGTCAAACTGCAACCCTTTCTGGGGCATTGTGCAATGTGAATCTTCTGTGGGCTGCTCGGCACGGCAGGACTCAATACCTTTGTCTTTTTTAGCATTCCTGTAGTCTGAGCAGGAAGAAAACCAGCAATACAGTGAGTGTCTCTCTTGTCAATCTAGTCTCTGATCCGATTAATCATAGAATGGAGTATTGTTTATGATGTAAAATTGGACATGCTCTATATGTGTACTGATTGGAGAAATATTGGAGGAAAGTGCATGATAGAGTTCTAGCATGGAGAACTGACAAGCAGGAAATACATACTAGAACTCAGGCTTTTTGATGACTAATGGTAGATTTTTTCATGGGAGAAAGTATCCTTTTTCATGGCAAATTTCCATTGACAATTTGTAAAAAGCAACAGAGGGTCATATGGCACCTTTAAGACTAACAGAAGTATTGGGAGCATAAGCTTTCGTGGGTAAGAACCTCACTTCTTCAGATGCCATTGACAATTTAAATTCATAAACATATATTTGAATAGTCAGTATCAACAAACAATGGTTTATAAGGTGCTAGAAGTGTCCACCAAAAGTAAATTAATATTTTCTTTTTATTAACTCCAAATGAGCTGATTTCTAATATTTTCATCCTGTAGATTCCAAATAAGCAATTCTCATAATGAGGTGAAAAAAATCACAGAAAGTTGAAAATGTTCACACTGGGTCCAGTGTCATAGCAGGTGTCATAGCTAAGGTGAAGTCAATACCTTTTCCAGTTTACACCACCTGATGATCTGGCTCAGAGATTTATTTATTTTTTTCATGGAAAACAGTCATCTTCAGAGTTTCCATGATGTCCGAGACAACCGTGAAAACAATTCAGCCTTAATTATTACAACAAGAGCTGAGTGGCCTATGGAATGTGCATGCCATTGCCAAGCATGCAGTAGGCACAGAAATATCATGGATTGCCTCTAAGTTTTTAAACAGCTTTTCAGAAAACTTTTTTTGTACATTGTAATTCAGTATTCACTAATATGCTATACCATTTCCCATAATGTTCACTTAGCCAAGCTAAATTAATTTTATTTCATGTGGCCCCATCAGAAGTATTTTAAAACAAGGGTAAAAGTTTAGGGTTAAACACTCAACAATTCACCCAACAGAACTCTGAATATCTGACTGTGATGGGGTGTACCTACCCTGCACTGGACAAGTAGTTAAACCTACACTGTGGGCTGAGGAAGCCACGTCCCCTTACTCCTGCTGGGCATTCTCCAACTGAAACCACAGTATAAAAGGGAGCAGCCCAGCTTAGTCTGGGCGAACTGCTGAGGAGAGATAATGTGCATTACAGGCTCCTGCCTGGGAGCTGTGAGAGTCCCAGACCGCTAAGGCCAGGCTTGCCAAGACCCAGGCGAATACACGGCTAGCCATGGAAGCCCGTGAGGAGAAGGAGCCACTGAGAGCTTCACCTGCCAACTAACCCAGAGGAACAGAGGGCCTGTGGACTGTGGAACTGATAGGCAGGGTAGGACGTGGCCCAGGGGAACCAGACATTGGTCTGGTTGTGAAATTGGGGACTGAGTCAGTGTGTTTCGAAGGATCCCCGCTGTCCCAATGGGGGATACACTTGCCACTGATAGATCCCTGGGCAGGGACCTGGTAGAGTAGGGATCCTCCTATCCTCACCACCAGCCCACCCCCTGCCTAGCCACCAGGCCGTACTGCCCTGCTCAGGAGGGCAATCCTATGGACTTCAGCCCCTAGAACCACACTGCCCTGCATGGGACGATGGCAGTCCCATTGGCTCTCACCATCAGCAGGGGCGGCTCTAGGCACCAGCAAAGCAAGCAGGTGCTTGGGGCAGCCCATTTGCAGGGGCGGCAGGGATCCAGCATGGGAGCTGAGAACCAACAGGGGGCCCTGGGAGCTGTAGTTCCTTGGTTAGCTCCCTGCCTATAGAGCCAGCCCTGGAGCAGGGAAAGAACTACATTTCCCAGCATTCCCTTGGCCACTACCAACAGGAAAGACGGGGAGGGAGTGAGGAAGCTGAGACCTCATGCTGCAACCTGCTGTGAATGGAGAGCTGCGCTGTGAGTAGGGATACCATATTTTAACATTCAAAAAATAGGACACTCCACGGGGAGGGAGGGTAGCCCCACCCTGCCACCATCCACTCCCTCCAACTACCCCCCACAGAAACCCCAACCCATCCAACCCCCCCTGCACCTGTCCCCTGATCACCCCCTCCCAGGACCCCTGCCCCTAACTGCCCCCCAGGATCCCACCCCCTATCTAAGCGCCGCTGCTGCTTGTCCCCTGATTGCCCCCTCCCGAGACCCCTGCCCCTAACTGCCCCTTGGGACCCCACCCCTTATCTAAGCCTCCCTTCTCCTTGTCCCCAACTGCCCTCTCCTGAGACCCCCCCCCCAACTTCCGCCCTAGGACCCCACCCCCTACCTGTCCCCTGACAAACCCCCGGGACTCCCATGCCTATCCAACCGCTCCCTGTCCCCTGACTTCCCCCCCAACCCCTGACCCATCTAACCCCCCCTTCTCCCTGTCCCTGACTGCCCCCCCGAACCTCCGCCCCATCCAACCCCCCAGCCCCCTTACCGTGCCACTCACACCAGTGTGTCTGGCTCCGCGCAGTGCCAGACACACTGCTGCATACATGCTGCCGTGCTCCCCTGCGGAGCCACAGCCCCCCCAGCACCTGCCTTCCAGATTTGAACACCTCAAAATTCAGGAGTGCTCAAGCTCAATTTGGGCAGCCGTTACTTCATTTCTCCCAAATCAAATATACTGATCCACTGTAACTTGCTGTAGAAAAAGTAGGATAAAATTGAGCAAGAAATGCTTCCCAGTGGTTATTAGGACTGGAATTGCTATTTTCAACAGCCATTTCCTTTTTTGTTTGTTTGTTTGTTTGTTTGTTTGTTTGTTTGTTTAAAAGGAAGACAGTGATATTGCATTGGCAAATTCCCCATAGAAAGAAAGAGTGGAACAAAAGAATAATAAAGGCACCTCAACTTTTCCTCATTTATGTAGGACAGTCTTATAATATGCATCCAGATATCCTCCAATCACACAAGCTGAAAATTGTTCCACTTTACTGCAGTTCTGTAACCATATGGGAACCAATCCTGTCTGTGTTCTGTGCACATCTAACATTCCTGCTGAATGACCTGCCGTGGGAGCGAGTTACCAGTGACCCAAGGCTGCGGCGGAAGGAGGGTGCAGGTGGGGGGGGGGGGAGAGAGCCCAGGACTGGGGCGGCAGGAGGTGTGTGTGGGGGGCAATGGTGGGGGGGAATGAGGGATCCCAGAGCTGGGGCGGCAGGGGGTGTGGGTTGGGGGGGAGAGCCCAGGGCTGGGGCAGCAGGAGGGTGCGGCGAGGAGCCCAGGGCTGGGACGGGGGGGCAGCCAAAATTTTTTTTGCTTGGGGTGGCAAACAACCTAGAGCCGGCCCTGACCATCAGGCTATATTGCCCTAAGAGGAGGACCGTCTGATTGCACTTGGCTGCAAGGCCATAATGCCTTCTAGGAGTGACAGGGTGTACCTACCCCGTGATGCTGACATTTGTCATTTTTTGTTTGTTTTTGTCTTCAAATGCTCTATAAGTGTTTTTAGCCTTTTACTCTAACACAGCACCTTCCCTTCTCTTCGAAGGTGTGCCAAAAATTCATGTGGAGGCAGTCATTTCAAAATGTCTAGAGATCAGGAGCCACAAACATGCCTGTCTCTCCCTTTTTGCTTCATAGAGGTGCTCTGGATTTTTCAGCAATTGGTAGAAACTTGATAAAATTAATTGACTCAATCATGAAAAGAATAGGTGGGTGGTGAGTTCTCCTATAATTTTGATTAACCCAAATGCACAAAATAAAACCTACTATAAAGCTTGGAGGTATCTGATTAGTCAAGGATAGTTGTAATGTAAAGTTTTAACAAGGTCAGTTGATATTTTTTTCCTCATACAAAAGCAATTTGGCACATAAGAGTGCAATCTAATTGCTATTTGGCTTATGATGTGCTCCTTGCTATAGATAAACACCCTCATATTTAGATTGCACTATTTCCATATATAACCACCTATTTAGAAAACAAACCCTCCTGAATATTATACATCAGATTATTATATGGTGTAAATTGGCACATATCCACTGAAGGTCCAATCAAGTTACACTGGTGTAGAAGTCAGTCTCATCTGGCATACATTTTGATATTGTCATAATGTTGCTGGAAGTGTTTATTTTTAAAAAAAATTTAAGAGTAGCTAAACTGTGCACAATCACACTGCAAGAAAACAAAAGGATGTACGTTAACCCGATGTTCTGCCTAGGCAGAGCCTAACCAATAAACCACTGCTGAAGTAAATATCAGATGATGACTCTCGCTACAAAGTTACCACTTTGATCCTGCCTAATACATCAAGACTGTACCTCTGTGGCTGCCCTCATTTCCCCAGTATATTCTCACTGAAGTGCTAATGTTACAAAGCACTTTACATGTTGCGGTAGCAGACTTCAGGAGCAAAAAGGGTTAAGTTTACATAAAAGCTAAAGGTTGCAAAAGTCACAGTTGTACAGCAGTTTTATTGAGGACTCATCCCAAAGATGTGGAGATTCTCATTTAGCTCAAGATATTGAGGCCTGTATTTTTATTCTGTGATGTTTGTGTTTCACTTTGTGGATGTCTGGTCCTACAGTTCAGGAAGGACATAGGAAAGCTATATGAAATACAAAGAATGGCAACCAAAAAGGAAAAATAGGATTAGAGGTTAAGAGTTATGAGGAAAGACTGAACAAGCTAAATGTATATACTGTAGTCTGGGAAGGAAGAAGACTACTCCAGGGGATGAACTCTTACCTTCAAGATAACAATATAAATGAAGGGGGAAATATATTCACTTTAGAAATGGTGAAATGGCCCAAGGAAGGATAAGTTTAGGCTCAGCGTTAGAAAAAGTTAATAAGAGCAAGTGGGCTGTAGAGAACATGAAGTGGTTAAGACACCATCACTAGGAGATATTCACACATGGATTAGATATGATAGTGAAAATGAAGTAGCGAGAAGCCCTGAAATAAGAAAGAGGTCAGGTTAGGTAACTCCAGAAATCGTTTCTGGTTCTAGAATCCATAGGCTGACTCCTGAATGGGTCTAGCAAATGCCAAGCCGATGCAGCAACCATGGGGAATGATCAGCATGTTTATGGATTAGGCTACAGTAACTCCTCGCTTAACGTTGTAGTTCTGTTCCTGAAAAATGCTACTTTAAGCGAAACGATGTTAAGCAAATTCAATTTCCCCATAAGAATTAATCTAAATGGGGGGGAGGGTTAGATACCAGGGAAAAAATTTTCGCCAGACAAAAGACATTATATACATATACAGTATAAGTTTTAAATAATTTTAAACAAACTATTTAATACTGTACTCACCAATGATGATTGTGAAGCTTGGTTGAGCCAGGGCATAGTGGGGTCGGGGCACGGGGGCTTGCCCCACTCCGCTTGTCTGGCGCTCCTGTCAGGGAGTGGGGTCGGGGGCTTGCCTGCTCCCCGGCTGGAATGCCGGGCGGGCAGAGTGGGATAAGCCCCCGCGCCCTGACCCCGCTCCCTGGCTGGAACGCCGGGTGGATGGGTGGAGTGGGGCGAGCCAAACAACTTTATAACGGAATGTTGCGCGACTTTAAACGAGCATGTTCTCTAATAGATCAGCAACCTAATAACGAAACAATGTTAACCGGGACAACTTTAAGTGAGGAGTTACTGTATCTCTATTAGTCTCTGTGTTGGTCTCTTTTCTGAAACAATCAGGAAAGAATAGAATTATAAAAAATATAATACTTTACAAACATCTCAAAATACTTTACACACATTATTTAAGCTTCACAATATCTGAGTGGTGCACTAATATACACATTTTAGATTTTACCCTAAGTCACTTATTTGTAGTCTAAACATTTTGGAAGATTTTGTTTTTTCTAAAGCCTATTTAAATGCTGATTAAAAATGTAAATCAACCCCATCTTCCCCCATAAATATGTTTATAATATTATTTGAAATGTCAACAGGTTTTTTATACCATAACCTGATGTTATAAACTACACCTTTAATTTTCAAGGTAGTAATTTTTGTCCATATTTATAAAACAAGACTGACAGGGAAATGAAGCAATATAAAATATAATATAATATAATATAATATAATATAATATAATATAATATAATATAATATAATATAATATATCATTGATGTTCCTGTTCGTGTTTTGCATGTTTGTCATTTCTGAAGATGTTCTTGAATGGTACATTTTAAGCATAGCTCAGTTCTGAAAAGTGTTTCTAAAAAAGTGTCATTGGCCAGTTACATGGTTATTGACTGTGAATGACTTCATATCCAATTTTGTTAATTTGCAAGTAAGATACATCTGTGAGTATTACCCCTCTCCACCCCCACCCCCACCCCCAACTCTGCAAATAATGTGAGAGCTGACAAATGGTCAGGATTCTCTCCTTCTCATTAAGATTGAAGATCTTGCCAAACAAATATGTCCTTAGTAGCATCTATGCAACCTTGTTATCCCAGGAGTATACCCTCACCTGTGCAATCGCATGCTGAGGGCCTGCAGGAGACTGACTTTCTAATCCCAGGTTACGTTTACAGGACTGGAAGTTTAAAAAAAAAAGTCTTTACTTTTAAATTGAGCAAAGTGGTTCTCGAGACGTTGAGAAGCAACAAAAACTGAGCCCCACTATGCCATTTTTGCAGGGTCACTTGTCAAACTAGAACCATAATTTAATTTAAAAATAGGACTGAAGTGCACAAAAAAATCTAGAAACCTTCACACTTCTCCCCTGCCCCGAGGTGTATAATTACTCATCTTGTGCAAATACTCCTCTAAAGAAATTATGAACATTCATTCAAAAAATATATGAATTTGCTTCTAAGCATTCTGCATACATGCATACTGGCAAATTTTAGCTTGAGAAAAATTCACAGAAAGTGTTGGGAGACTCTTGTGAATATTCACAGACTGCTCCTTTAGGAAATGTATGCAACATTATTTTTCAAACTCATTGTGGTATTTGGAAGTCATCCAGTCAAAGAATAGGAAATACTACAGGCTAGATAGTAACATTACAATCTGCCTTTGGTGAAGAGTGACACATAGCTGCACTACCCGAGGAGCAGACCAGAGAATGAATTGTGACTCTGAGTCACAATTTCTTCCCTGCTTCCCCGCAGCCTACTTCCTAGGCATCTATGACAGAGTAGCAATTCATGCTGGTAAATACGTATGAGAAAAGTGCCAGGGAGTTGCCCATCCATTTGCAGGGAGCAGTTTTGAGCAAGCAGCCCATTCACTCTCCGTGACCTAAGTCACAATATCAGCAGGACCTAGCAGAGAAATAAGGGGTAACTTGATTTCCCCTTATGACTCTGCATGGCCAATTAACAACCTAGTCCTACAGTTCAGGAGTGAATACTTGGCTTATGGGCAATCAAGAAACTGAAAGACATTCAGATCAGACAAACATACTAGTTTTGAAAAACAAACAAGTTAATGATGCTTGCAGTTTGATTACAGGGAAAAGGGAAAAAGGACTAGATTAAATTAATAAACGCTGTTCGGGAATTTTTCAACTTTTTTTGTTTTTGAAGGAAAATGCCATTTAATTGAAACCAAAAATATTCACAGGAAAAAAGATTGGTTTTGATTAATTTTCCATTTAAAAAAAAAGAGGAGTTTCAAAATTGTCAGTGTCCCATTTTTTTGTTTTTTAAATGAAATGGTTCCATTTTGGGGAAATCCAAATGACTTTTTGTTTAGAAATGTAAGTTAATTGATAGTAAAGACTGTAAGAAAAAAAAGAAGGTCCAAATTGAAAAACTATTTTGAGTGAGTGCATTTTTTATTTTATTTATGTTTTTGGTTTGTTCTGAAATTTTGATATTCATTTTTTGTGTGTGTCATTGTGTGGAAAAAATGGGATTTTTAATTCTCATAGGATGGAGAAACCTCTCCATGCCCAGCTCTGTTAAATTGTTTGCTGTGAATTCCTCATCCAGATGTCATTACCTGTGCACTTCAGAGGTATGTTGATAATATTGCTTTTCAAATAATAAGGTAGAAGGAAATTATTGAGCTAGAGATTAAACTAATATAAGTTTCTATTATGTTGTTTACATTTTATTTTGAAAAAAATCATACAATATAAGAGCTGTTCAAACTCTGAGCTCTATTGACTCTTCTGGCAAAGACACATATTTGCTAACATAGCAATAGAAATATACATCCATAGGCATCAATTTTGTTTTTGGTTCTCACATTTTAAAAATGTCTAAGACTACATAAAAATTGCAGTGGGCAGAAGTGAAAACATTCCCTTCCAGTTCTACAAGCATTCTCTTCTTTAACTGTAGGGAATTACTCTGAAAACTGTAATATTACTAAAATCAAACTTTTTAACTTATCTGTAAGGCTAGCTGGAAAACAATTCCACTTTGTGAAAAAAGTTTTGGAGTTTGTTTTCATTTGGATGTGGAGGAGGGAGGGAAGAGAGCCACAGAGACCAACTCCAAATAGCCAACAGGTTAGGGCATTCATTCAGGATGTGGGATGCATAGGTTCAAATTCCAGTTCTATATCAAGCAGAGCCAAGACTTGAAGCTACATTATTGTAAATTCTGGGGTGGGTTTCTCTCTCTCTTGTTCTGATCTGTAATCCCATCCTGAGCTAGAGATTTCCTAACAAAATTTTCAGTGAAATGATAAATTTCTGAAAAACATTTTGGTTTAGACAAAATGATATTTTATTCCTACCTCGGAAGGATGAGATATGCCCAATGTTGTTTAAGGCCTGCAGCTCTTGAAGTCTCTCTGCTTTGATATGCACACAGTAGGTAAGTGCCATCTTTCAGGGATAAGTTAAGGATATTTTGTGTGTGTGTTTGTAAGCATTCTCTGGATTCACATTTTATTTTGGGGTGAGATTTGGCTTTTTTCCAGGCTTTTCTCCTGGGATCTAACTGAATATATTGCCTGTTTAAAAACAGCATATTCTCTTTAAGATTCTTAAAGTATATAAAATTTGAGGCCTTTCATCATGAATGCTTAGAAATTAATATTACTCTATATCCCAGAAGCAGCATAATCTAAAAAAAAAAACAGTGTTGAGAATTCTTGAATTCTACTCTTAACTGTGCCACCAATCTGCTCTTTAGCCATGGAAAAAACTGATTGTGCCTAAATTTCCCCATCTTGGATTATAACTAACACCCAAGTATTGTGTGGATTTGTATTTGAGGTTTGCACAGCACTTTGAGCATGATAAGTGTATTGTATATGGTGAGTCTCTTACCTTTTTTTATGCACAATGAAGACTGGTCAATTTGGAATTGAATCAGATAACTCTATTACTGGTCCTTTCAAGAGATTTTAAGGTAGTTTTTTTGGTAGTAACAAAACTATGATATTAGCCTAAGACAAATGGTATTTGCTTTAAATGATATCACTTGTTGTATTAGTTTTTTTCCATTTCTCAAGCAGCCATGGAATCAACTGCATCATTGCTAATCTGAAATGTTCAAAAAGTCCCAAGTCAGGCCACCCAAAGAAGATTAGATTAAAAAACATGATGTGTTAAGAAAATCAATGCTGGGTTCCAGTGAGAGCTCCTGGAAGAGGAGGAGTTTTCATCTGACAGCTGGAGGAGAGCCTTTGGGAAGGAAAGGGGTTATCTATTGAAATAATGGTATGAGAAGAATGAGAAGCAGTACAAGGTGGGCTAATCTCCTCTCTGCACCAGAGTAGCAAGACCCTGGTACCAGGTAGGGTGCAGTCTTGAGGGGGCGGGTATGTGATGAGGGTATTTACCCCACACATGCTGGGAGAGGGTTAATATAATCTGGAGAGGCCAATTACTCTGCCTGCTGGCACCAAGATGGTTGGCCAGGTCTAATTAGAAATAAAGCACAGCTTGGGGAGAGCAGTTCTTGTTTCCATAAAAAAGATCATCTGACTGGAGGAAAAACACCAGGAGGTGGCGGCTTTTGGAATCCCCTTTTGTTTAGAAGCTGCATGAAGGAAGGCTGAGAAAGGGGAGAAGACCAGACACAGGCCTGCCTGAGTGTTTGAGTAAGGGGAGGAGTGGACTAGCCTCTGGACTGTGAGGTGGATTGAGTCACAGAAGAACAATTTAAGATAGCAGAGGCAATCTATGATTTGGGGAGGGGAGGGGGGGAGGCTGCCAGCTGAACTGAAGGTTTGGGTTTTTTGTATGTTACTTTAGGACTTTGGTAAAGGATGCTGTGGCTCCAGGAGGGGCAGGATGCTATACGGTGCTCTGGCTGGATGGCCAGAGTCGGACAACATGGGGGAGGGGGTAGGAACTGAAGTAAGGGCAATGCCTCAGTCAGCCAGGAGGAGGTGCATTTGGGGCAGCAACTTGCCACAGGTGCCCGTTGGTGCTCCTGATTGTGCTATAATTTTTTGACACAAACTATTTTGAAGAATGCAGACATTACTTATGTGCCACATAAAAGTAGGATCATAACAACTTTTGTGTTTAAAATGAGTCTGAGTGGGCAATTCTACATTTAATCTATTGTGTTAAGAGATCTCCCTGAAATGGCTTTTACCTTCCAGAACATATCATAAACTAGACGATTATTTTGATTGAATTAAACTTCTCTGAGTAAGGCAGAACACCAACAACACTACTGTAATCCTGTATGTCATCTGCTGAATTGTAATTTGATTTTCTTTAACCATTCATGGATCAGAGTAGCTGTACATGCTACATGTTGTATTTCATTATTCCTTCAAAAAATAAAGCTTATTTGGCATTCCATTTGAACAGGCTGTGTATGTTGCTGCTGTAATACTGGCTAATACTAACTAAAGCTATATTTAAAGGCACTTGTGAAGTTGGCTTTGACATTTTATATAAGAGTAGATGAGATATGAGATCAACTGTAACATATTGATAAGATATACTTGAGATGCTGGGATGCAACTGTTTAGTTCTGCTAATGTTCTTGGAAGACCAAATCCTTAACCCCTGCTTTTTGGGCTAATCTGTTATAATGGAGCAGTTGTAATCCTGGTTTAACTAGCCGAGGGGGCATTCCCCCAGACCAGCAGAATCCTTCAATAGCTCAAAGCAACCTCCAGGGTCTAGTGTAGTGGTATGGTCTCGAGTCAAAAGGAGGTCCTCTCCACACACTGATGATTGTCAGATGCCAGAACAATCCTTTTAGGCCATAGTCAGCTAGATGTATGTTATGGTAGCCCTAATTCATGTCAGGGATGGCTTTGTCCCATGACACGGGATGTAAAACCATGCATACTCTTATGGCATGGAAGAAAGTTTCAGAAATAGCCCAGAATCATAGCCTACGAATGAGTGGTCAGGAACATTAATACCATCAGCAGGATGAGTAACTGTTAAGTCTGTAGAGAAGGAAGAGCAGCAGAGATGGGACAAACCTTTAAAAATAGATATGTAAATGTTTATAGTCTATAAGTAGCATGCAAAGTAAAACTAAAATAGAAAGGACTGTTCAGAAAGCAAGTGCACAGTGTATAAAATCTTCCATTTCATCTAGTGTAACCCTGGTAACAGCCCTTGTAATGTGGGTGAAAGTGTCTTCAACTCAGGAACATTGTCCCCAATTTTGGATTCCCATTGGACTGCAGTGACTGTTGAACATATTGAATTGCTGACCTGCTGAACAACTGATACCAAACTATCCGCTTTTAAAACGATTCTGGTTCCACACTATAAATACATTAAATACTCGGGATTGTTTATGTCTTTATTATAGATGCAAGTGTATCATTCAGGTCCCTTAAGTTGAAGCTCTCAGAAGTTGAAGCTTCATGGGAAAAGAAATACTTACATTCACATAGATGAAACATCATTTGTTATTTAAACTCATTATGCACTGTCTACAAGTAAGAAAACTGAGTACATTTTAATGTCATTTTAACATCTGCATGTATAATGGACACCGAACACATTGAAAGGAAAACACATACTATGGTTTTCTTTAGAGTCTTTTAAACTGATAAAGAAGCTTGCAGGGGACATTTGTTTGTCAAAAGATTTCTTTTTTGTTCTGTTGGGTGACAAACAGTTATGTTAATATTTCCCCCTTTAATTTAAAATTCACCTTACAAGTTCAAGGTTTAATGTTTTCATGTTTCTGTTCACTGCATATCTGTGTAATGTATCCATATCTCTAACAGAAGTTATTGTAAGGTAGTTCATGAGTGCCCAGAAGCAGTAAGTTTACTTTTTGTGGGTGACCACATGCCTAACCATTAATTTTCTTTAGGGACTTTCTTCTGTCTTTATTTCTAGTTTATCCTGTGCTGAGTCCAATGTAAATTAGATCTTTCCAAGGGTATCAAAACTAAAACACATAGAAGAGAGGGGGGAAAACCCCCCAAGATGCCTGCATCCCCCACCACCCACCCCAAACAAGTAAGACTTTCATGTGCCAAGACTTATTTGTGCCCAAGTAAACAATAAGATTTTAGATACATTAGTCTCACCCATTATATATATCTTACCTTAAACTTCTGAGTCTATGAAGGAAGCAAGAATCTGCTGTGAGTATACTGAATTCAGAGCCATATTCACTTTTTTTAGTTCCTTTATCTACTAAATCTACTCTTGTCCACCATGATCACAAGCTGAGGATTTTGGAAAGGATTATTAAAATGATTCTGTTGAGCCTAAACTTGGCTTTCCCTAAACATCCACCAATCCATCACGTCCTGTACTGAGTCCTATGTAATGAGCAGTATTACAAAACACTTATCTTAAAGAGATGTTCATGTTAAAATAGAACTGGTCAAAAGGCGTTGACAAAAATGATATTTTCTGGTAGAAATCTTTATCAGAGAACATCTTTTTTTTAAAAACAAAAGAGAACTTGCCAAAAAAAAAAAATCTAGGTAGCTTTCTATGAAAATGTTTGTTGAGTTAAACTCATTTTCCATCAAACAAAGCTGATGGAAAACATTCAAATGTTCATAGCTTTCAACAAGAATCTCTCTGATACCTCCATGGCCACTAAGCACTCTCCTTTGCTTGAATTATTCTTTATTTCTAGAAAGCATAATTTCCATGAGTGTCTGGGTCATGACCTGTTAGCCAGAACATGGATGTACAAATACCACTGTGAAAAGTAAATATGTGCCTGTTCTGGAGCAAAACCTAAAGAAAATGTACTTCGGCACTGAAATATGAAAACAGATTAATCAGAAAAAGAATCTAATTCTGGACTTCTAAACCATAAGTGTAACTGAAGCTAGATCTTTAAAATCTGAGCCAAATGCTTTTAACACCACTAACATATCTAATCAGTATGCCATTCTTATAAATTTCAAAGTTTCTGATTGTCATCTAAGAAGAAAATATCTCATCCAAACATGTGGTATAAATAAAACAAACACTATTTCATGTTAAAGTGTGTTATGAACATCTGACTCTACACAGCAGGTAAAAGACTGAATGCACTGATGTTAGGGTTTGCAGCTAACCATGAGAAAATTCTGTCAAGGTGAGGTTTGCACATATCAGTTGTGTGAGTGGAACTGAATGAATAATTGATTACTCAGTTTAGAGCCCGAACTGAAAAATAGGGATGGGGAGAGGGGGTGGTTTCAGGTTGACCTAAAACAGACTTTGTTTTTTCTGGACAAAATGAAAAGCTGAAAAAAATCATTTCAGCTCACATAAAATGTTTAACTCTTCTGGGGTGGGTTTCTACTTTTTTTTAAATCTATCTAAACAAAATGTCATTTCAGAACATTAAAATGTTTAATTTCAAAAAAAGGCTAAATGAAATGTTTTGATTTTTTTTTTAACTCCCACCACTATTTTTAGCCAAAATAATTCACTGAATTAAACTTCACAAATAGTCTTGGCTGACCTGAAACTGCATTTTTTTTTTAATGAAAATTATTTGTCCAAAAAATTTCACCCAGCCCTACTCTGGTTTTTTAAGAATGCTCGAATTAAAACACAATTAGAAACCAAGGGAGTTCAGAATTAAGACTTCACTTAATAACCAGCTTAACAACGTACTTTCGCAGTGACATCGTATTGCATAATAATTTTACAGTTCAATGAAATCTGTGGGTGGGTGTCACAGCATGTCTGGCCTTACTAGAATGAAGTAGATCCAGCTTCCCTATGTCAGACAAATGCTCCCACATGGTAAATTAAGATAGAAGGGCAGCACCTGAGGCCTACAAAGGATGAGGGGGTGTCCCAGTGAGTCAGAACAGAACATTGGAAAAGGGCAGATGAGAGCTGCCAGAGACTAGGGGACTGGAGGAGTCCTGAAAAGAAGCATAAGAGGGTTCCTGGGTGAAGACTGAAGGCAGGGGAGCAGAAACAGGGGTTTGCTGGCTGGGGTCTCCAAGCCAAGGGCTGGAGAAGGCAGAAAGCAGGAGGAGGAGCAGAGAGAGTTGGCTGCTGGCTCTAAGTCAGAAAGCTGGAGCCAAAGGCCAGAGAGAGCTGATGGCAGGGGAGCAGTGGAGGAGCTTACCTGCTGACATCTCCAGGGCCAGAGAGCTGGACCCAAAGTACCCATGAGAGGTCCAGAAGAAGTGAGGGGTGCACCCTGATAAGGATGTTCCTAGCAGAGAAGCTCTGGGAGTTTCTGCTGGGAAAATTAGGGTTGCAGTCTGGTCAGAAGAGCTGGGCTGGCTGTTCTGGCACAAAGACAGGAGAAGACTGGTAAAATCAGGGCATGATGGGGGATGCCAGAATTATATGGGATGTATTGCCTAGCTCCTGTTGGAACTTAGGTGCATGGAACTTTCTTTTGTAACAGATTAACCCCACAATGGCTATTTGCATTCAGATTCTTTGGACCAATTATGGGGACTCTGAAGGAGGGAAAATGAGACATGCCATAGCCTGCCTTTCACTCCTTTTTTTTGGTCTTAGTACTACCACTCCTTTGAGAAGGTTTATTACAACAACATGGTTCAACTAGTCCATAACAAAAAGTCCCAGACATGTAGCCCATTTCCCCCCTTCACCCCCACAAGCAGTCATTTAAACACTCAAGACATATAGTTCCTTGTAGCCCCACATATCACACACCAGCACCTTTGACTACACCTGGATTATCTGTCAGTTGTCCCACATCCTTGTACCGTTACAGGCACACTAGTCCTTCTGCCTGGAGTGTAACTCTGCTCTTCCCAAGGGGAACTCTGTCAGCCTCTCTCCTGGGGCCAACCTTCCCCAAAGAGCATCCCCCCCGGCCCTCCTATGTTTCCTCTGGGTGAAACTCTCTGGTCATACAGATGTCAACAGGTAAACCGCTCCACTACTCCCCTGTCAGTGCTCTCCTGCCTTCAGTCTTCTCCCAGGAATGGGGGTTCTGCTTCCTTCTGGGACTCTCTAATCTCCTGGTCTCTGGCACCTCTCACATGCCTTTTCTGACTGCTCTGACTCAGTGGGACTCCCCCTGATCCTTTACAGCCCCCGGGTGCAGCCCTGCCCTCTTTACTGGCCAAATGGGAATGCCTGCTCTGCTACTGGGGAGCTAGACCTACTTAATTCTACTGGGGCCAGCCAGCCTGGGATGGTGGGATTTTCAGAAGTTTCTAAGGGAGTTAGTCACCTAGCTCCCATTTAAAGTCAGTTGCAGAGGGATACCTACCTCCCTTAAGGGCTTCAGAAAACTTAGTGTTCAATCAGACATATTTACATGAGAGAAATCAGTTAGCACAGTCATGGTGAAATTGTTGACTTGATTTATAGACTGACTCTTCTGGGTTTGGAAAGTTATCTGAAGTTATCTGTGTAAATACCAGTCTAATAAAAGTCTACAGCCGGTGAATGCAGGCTTCTGTAATTTTTAATGTGTAACGAGTAGATGTATACATTAGCCATACATTAAATGCACAAATCCTGTGGTATTTAAAAAAAATAGCTTTAAACAAGGTATGATCCTTTAAGAAAATATTTGACTGTGTGCCAGTTAATTCAGAATACACAATGCTTTCTGCATTTAAACTTCTTACTCTTGAACAGGGAGCAGGGTTCTTGTCTGCTTTAAATTCGAAAGTAATTTTTCCCACAATGTACACAGAGTCAGAATGTATAAACCTGCTACTTTGGGAAGTGAATCTGCAATGCAATACATCTTGTAGTAAGTTTAGTACAGCTTCCCTATCAGCAGCCCAATTCCTGGTGTAGCATTGCAACCTTTTCACTTGTACTTTCTTAGGACCCTTCATATAAAGGAATGATGTAGTCACACATGCATCCCACATCTGCGCTTTTGACTGTCTCAGCTGGGGCAGCATAAGCTAGTGGTGGTTATTATTGACTCTGCAGCTTGTTGTGGGTTTAAATCTGAATTTCCTGGGTGCCAAATGAGCATCCTAAAAGATTGTGTGTGGGATGGGGATGGGTTAGCTTAGCCACTGAAGGCTCACTGGGGGTTCTCCCCACAACATATCTACCGAAGGCCCTTTGTTTCCTCCCCCACCTCCATCCATACCGACTACCCCAACTCCCCGGATATCCTCAAGTCTGCAGAAGCAGGACTGACATCCTACAAATCTTGGGAGGTCTGCAGGGAATGGGGATCAGGGAGAGCAGTAGGCTTGAAGGTATTCCCACTATATTGCTCCTCTGTCTTCCTGCAGAATACGTAACAAGTGAAGAAATCCTCCCCCTCATCTAAATCCTGTTGCTCCTTGGTCTTATGTCTAGCACTACTGATGGTAAGCTATAGCATGTGGTCTTTGAGGTCTATTTACCATAATTCAAAAACATTATTAATATTTAAAGTTAGGATTCAACAAGCTGAACTTTGGAGCCATGCACTGTGTCTCATTTAGGGGAATCCATTGAACCAGTTTTTCCTCTGGTCTTTTTTCCATTGACCTCAAACCTAAGTTACCAATGTAGGGAACATCATTTTTCCTCCCTTGATTTTTAGTGTTGAGGGCAAAATCTAGAGTTGCAATCTTAGCTATAGAGTGGCCACAACTAGTTTAAAACAAAGTCAAACTGTTGCTTATATTCAGAGAATTACAAACAGACCAAACCATCTATGCTAGCTTGAACTGTTAAGTAAAAGTACTTTCATATTATAACAACAGACCATGTTTACCAAGTGATAAATTTTGAGAATTCAGAAATGATGAACTCAGAAATGATAAACAGTGGCTAACACAAGAAAACCAAGAAAAACAAATTAAGCCTGGAGAAAGCAAAATATTCCACAATAGTCTATGTAACCTTTGTTAAGTTTCCTGAGAGCATTATTGAACACAGCTAATTTTTTAACATGACCTTTGCTGTTTAGCAAACACTTTATGTGATAATGAGCAGAAATTATTAAGCATTATGGAATTCAAAATATGCCACTGAATTTCTACCTATTAAAAAAAAAGTGTACATTTTTAAACAGTGTGCATTCTCCTTGTTGCCTGTGTTGTTTCAGTAAAGGTTACTCCATAGACTAAAATATACAAAATCGGGTTTAATGGAGTGGTTATGGTTTTACTATAATGTCTTTAACAGTAAACTCTTATAAAAAACATATGAAAGTTGCTGGAAATTTCAATCTCCCTCCTTTTTCTTTGTCATTATTTTAATTAAGAAGCTGTCTTCCAGTGACTAGGGTGATCAATGAAATATAGTACATTTGATTTTGAAGGACTTTTAGATTGAGTTTCCAAATCATGTCAGATTCCTATAGGAATGCATGAAGTTCATTTCTGAGCTGCACACTGTTAGTTTAATCTCCTGAGGATTGTAATACTTTGGTCTAATTTGGGTTGTTGGCTTGTTGTGGGGATAACTGAGTTTAGTAACTTGTGATATACAGGTGGTTAGACTGCATGTGATCTTACAGTCTTTTTTGGCCCTAAACTCTATGCTTACACATAGCAATTTTGTGCTATGAACAGTAATCTGAGCCCTTGTTTACACTATCGAGGTAAGTCGATCTAAGTTATGCAACCTACATTGTGCGTGACTAACGTAGCTGGAGTCAATGTAGCTTCAGTCAATTTACTTTGGTGACTACACCACGCTGCATAGACAGGAGACGCTCTCCTGTCTTCTTAACTTACTCTTCTCATGCCAGTGAAGTAGCGGAGTCAACAGGAGAGCGATCTGTGGTCAATTTAGCGAGTCTTCACTAGACCCACTAAATCGACCCCCGGTGCATCAATCACAGCAGCATCGATCCCTGGGAAGTGTCGATATGACCTGAGATTTCTTCCTTCTCTATTACTAAATGACAACATTCAATGTGAAATTAGAAATACAGAAAAGGTTTAGTATTAGTAGCAAGTACACGACAAGTGAAGTTTTCAAAAGTGTTCAGTATTGGCCCTGTTGTTTCCTTTGACGTCAGTAATAAATTTTCCAATTTCAGACAGATGAGAATTAGGACACACTCAGTGATTTTGAGACTTCCACCTTAAAAGGCAGAATACTGTACACAATTTGCTATGCTGCTGAATGAGATATCAATATATCAGATTCATCCCCAGGGTAACTCTTCTAAAGTAACCATTGGACCTATTGATCTTAAAGGAATTAAGAGATTTGTATTAAGTGTTTTACACACCTTTTAAATGTAGATTTAGCTACATGCAACACTGTTGGGTATAAAAAGACATTTGTGTGCACATAGCTGGCATTTGTGCCTCTCTCCAGTGCAAACACACACTTCAGCACTAAAATTTGGGTGACCAAATATCCCAAAGGACATCTTGCAGAACTAGCCCGAGCTGTTCGTTCAAGCCCCCCTCCGCATGTGGGGGTGGCCCAAGCTGCGCACCTTTGCCCTGCATCCCTTCTCTGCAGGAGTCTGGGGTAGCTGCTTGCCCAAGCCCTGCCTGCCCCTGGCTTCCCCCCGTGCACGGCTGGCATCGCTGCTTGCCCCCCGCACATTTCTCTACACCCCACTCTTCTGTCAAAAGTGGGCATTTGTCCTGTTTGCTCTTGCCAAATGATGATCAAGTTGGCAAAACCAAATGGGACAAATGCCCACTTTTGACAAAAAATGTCAGGACAGTCGAGAAAAGGCTTAAAAAAGGGACTGTCCCGGCCAAAAAGGGATGTATGGTCACCCTAACTAAAATGCAGTTGTAAAGAGCTGTGTACAAATTGTGTGCAAGCACACAATGGAGGCCCATGGAAATTATAGCTTGCTCTGTTCATAGCACCTTATAACGTTTTTGTATTTTTGAACTTAGGTCATATGCCATAGAGTACTGAAGGGATAAAGGAAAAATTATTGTACCCGTTCTTCAGAGGTGTTAGTTTCACCAGTCTGGATTAGTTTCACACATCTTGATCAGACAAACATTCTCAGTGGGTGTGAGACTGGGGGGAGACTTTCAAAGGCAGAAATGGCAGATAGGCCTCCCTCTCCAGTTGAAGTTTTGGGCCTATCTGCCATTTGTGTCTGAAAATCCCCATGCAAAACCATTGTACCTGGGTTTTGTGCAGAGACCAATATATGGTTAGTATCAGTATTTACTAGAGTTGATAGAAATCTTTTCGCGGAACTTTTTTTGTGTGTGGCCAAAATAGCCATTTTTGAAATTTTATCAGTTTTCAATGGAAAAACTGGAAATCACTTTTGTTTTCAGTATAATCTCACTAAATTCAGTTTTCAGTTCAAAATTACAGGGGGGACGGGGGGCTAGAAACATTTTTGGTTTTTTAGCAAAAGCTGTTTTCAGAAACTGAACATTTCAATTTTTGGTTTCAGATTTACATTAAAAGATTGGGGAAAAAGAGGAAATTAAAAATAAATTCAGCAAAAAACCTAACAACTTTTTATCATATTTAATATTTACCTCAGCGCCTGTTTCAGATATTTATCAGGTTTAAATGGAAAGAACTCAGTGCACTACTCTGTAGTCTCAAAAAATTAAAATACACTAAACTGCCTTCAAGGCTGACAAGTATTAAGCAAGGAATCAATGCTAATTTATACCAGCTGTCCCCAAAAAGTTCACATATTTACATGCGAATCAGACTACGCAGCATTAGACTTCATACCAGAAAAAGGACAAATAATTAGTATGCTTTCACTGGATAATGATCTCTTTACAATAAGCCCAAACTGCATCTGATTGTGCATCTCCATAAAGATAACAAGTGCTTGATCCAACAGTTCTAACTTGAGCCCATTTCTGTGTGGAGGTCATTTGACCTGAGTTTATGCTGGAGGTCAGTCAAGATAGTCATAATGGTCCCCTACTGGCGTTATAAACGATGAATGATTAACATCTTGACAAGTCCTTTTTGCAAATAATTAATGTTACCATGACATTTCCATTACTACAGAAAAAGTACAGCAAGAATACCACAATAATAATTGGAGAAAGCTTCTATTGTTGCATCCCTTCAGGATCTGTTTCACTGTAATTCTGTGACTGAGTACTGGCATCAAGGTGAATACTATGGAACAGGCACTCCCTATAGGTTTGCTACTGTCCTGTTGATTTATCCAAATTAAAAGCTGTACTTAAAGTATACATGTGCTGTAGTGACTGTCATTTGCTTTTAACTCAGGACAGATCTAATTGAACTTGTTCTGAAATAAGTTCTTTAAAATAAGATAATAAAAAAATCTTAACATATGTGCTATGTCATTTCACGTTATATCGTATGTTATATATGCAGGCTGATGGTACCTAGCATAACCTTAACCGCTCCTTTATTTTGCACCACAAGTTCAAAGGAAGGCTGTTTACTTGTAGATATAAGATGCTACTGATAGAAGTATCCTCATTACCACAGGCCAGGGGTATCCCATATCTGAATAGCCAACAATAGTTAAAATGTCTTAGGGTTTATATAAAGTATTTGGTAAAAAAAACATCTATTTTTAAATATCACCACCTGGCTTTGAAATCTTTTTGGCCATTTGGTAACTTTCAGGACCTATCCCAGATTCTATCTTTCACTTAGCATGAATTTCCTTTTCCAATTCTGCTAAAGTTTCTGATGATACCACTATTTTGGCCTTTTAAAACAGAGGGGTGAAATCCTAGCCCACTAAAAGCAATGGCAAAACTCCCATTGACTTCAACAGGAACAGTATTTCATCAGAGATATTCAGAACTCAGTTAGACTGAGATTTAACACATAGCAGCAGTTATGGATGTCTCACTGACCCACTGTAAAGGCAGCTACTGATGAGAATCTATTTGCAGTGATTCCCTTCTATAATATTTAGAGAAAATTCAAGTAAATTACAAGCCAGACTAT
The DNA here is from genome assembly GCF_028017835.1 of Emys orbicularis. Classification (NCBI taxonomy): domain Eukaryota; kingdom Metazoa; phylum Chordata; order Testudines; family Emydidae; genus Emys; species Emys orbicularis. Next base: position 221,394,865 of record NC_088683.1, read on the forward strand.
GTCGCACTTGTACGCATAGAGTAGTACCATAGTTCATGAGTAGTCTCATCAAAACATGTATGGGACTAGTCACAGTGTAAAGCATTACTCACAGTAGGCAAAAGTAGCAAAATCTAGCCCTTAGTTAGAATGAACTAGGAGGAAAACTTATGAAATGTACCAAGCCTGATTCTTCATTGTTTTGCATTTTATGTTGCAATTGACTAGTGAAAACTGAATGAAGAGCATAAATTACTAGCATTCTGAGCTGTTGTAGTGTTTTTACACCTACTTTGCACAGTTGTTAATGATTACAAGAGACACAAAGCAGTGGAGAACAAAGCTCAGCATGTTAAACTACTTAAAGAAACTATGAAATCCAGTCAAATGAGCTTTGAAATTAAAGGACCAAATTCTACTCAACGTTCCCCCCCCCCCCCCTGCCCCAAATATGCCTTCTTTCTTCTTGTTGTTAAACTACAGTATAATTTACCGTGTCTCATTTTACTTTTATGGAAACTGTTGCTCCTCCTGCTTTCTTTTTTTTTTCCAGTGGAGATGAGGAAATTTTAATAAGAGGGGTTTATCTGGATGTAATTTTCTTTGCATTTGGGGGGGTATTCATCTTTTTTCCTTCACTTTCATGGTGAAACACATTCAGAATCAGATATGACCTTTTATGATTAATTAATAAATGTTCTGGTAATGTAAAGGCCAAATTCAGCTCTCATGTCAATTCATACAAAACCCCTTCAAGTCCGGGGTGCAGGGAATATTTTGATCACCATTACAATGGTGGGAATCTGGAATAACTCAATTGAAATCCATGTGGAGGGGCAAAAAAAGATCATGGTGGTACTCAGGTCCCAAATGGAACTATTCTGCATATACACTGGTGAAGTCAAGACCGGAATTTGGCCTACCTTTGTCACTGAGGGCAGTATTCAATAGAGCTGGTCAGAAAATCTCAATTGAAACAATTTTCCATCAGAAAATGTTTGAATAAAACCAATTTTTTCATGAGCATCCGTTTAAATTTTAAAAAAGGCTTTTAAAAAGTTGGAATTTTTTTGAAAAACACTAATGTTCCAGTTTGACACTGAATTAAATAAGATTTTGATTTTTCATTTTTTTTTGTTAAAGAAAACAGAAAGGATTGAAGTTGCAAGAATGTTTCAATTGGCCTGAAACAAACAAAAATAAACACTTAAAGTGGAATTTCAATTTTGTTTTTGTCCCAATTTGTGACAAAAAAAATTAAATCTGGGAACTTTTCATGGGACAGAAAAATCTGATTTCTAACTGATACTAATTTATTTAGCTCACTGTCATGATCTGAAACAGCTATTGGAGGGAGACTGAAGACCTTCCGCGGGTGTAAATCAGTTTAGCTTCAAGGGTCTGAGCAGTACCAGTATATTTTAGAGCCACATATATCCCATCCCAGTTGGAGGAAGAGTTACATTGATGAAGGGTCTCTGAGAGAAACTTATGGGGGATCCAAGGGTAGCACATTCTACCCTCTGCCCATCAAAAAACAAATTTATTTTTAATAACTTCTAGGGAAGTTGTATTAAAAAAGCACACATTTTTGGCGTTCAACTTTATTGTGTACAACTGCCGAAACTCTGTATTTTAACCAGTTTTTTTATTAAATAAATGGTCTGACTTTAAAGTTAACTGCAACCATTTATGAGGTGGTTAATTAGGCCTTTAATTTTAGAAAGTAAATATCCACTCATTATTTCACTATTACATTTTAATATTAAAGTAACGTAGTGGTGAATCAGGCCCTATCAGTAAAGAAAAATAGTAGCCTAATTCTTTCTTTGTTCCTGGTCAAATCTAATGTTTACAACACCACTCACTAGTACTTTAACTTAAAAATCACTCTTAACTACCACATGCATATTGAGTATTATTTAAATATTTTAAATTGGCATTGGTGCCAATAGTGTATCATTACATTCCTTCCTATAGATTAACTTGATACTGAATATACATTTCACCAAAGCTCTACAATGACTAATTATTATTTCCTAAATAAGTAATGACATGAACTGAGTCAATGATATACAATTTAACAACTTCCTATTGTATGGTAGGAGCCATAATCTGAATTTTGGAACTATTAATTTGTTTACTTGAAAAAAATATATATTATTAATCATTTATAGTACTACATGTAATGTAAAACGATAGCAAAATACTTTTAAAAAAAAATCTTACCTGTAAGGTTTGTAAAGGTTGTGAAATAAACTAACAAACATATGTAAATGTAAGGTTAACACTGAAGCTCCAAACCAAATTCTGCTCTAAACTAAAATGCAGTAAATCCCGAAAAATATTTTAAATCAGCAGTTTCTTTGGATTGACACTGATGTAAATGGAAGTGAGGTTTTTACCCACCAAAGCTTATACCCAAATAAATCTGTTAGTCTTTAAGGTGCCACCAGACTCCTTGTTGTTTTTGTAGATACAGACTAACACGGCTACCCCCTGTTACTTGACAACCTGGAGTTGCAATTTTAGGGCTTAATTTTGACCTTAGAGCTATGTGTTTGGTTCCTAGGTCAAAATTTTCCCATGAACTTTGAATTTGTTGTGGGGTGGGGTTAGTGGTGGGGATGTATGCACTTGTGGTTGTTTTTTGCTAAGCTTGTGCTACCACATTACCTTTACTTGGATGCATGAAACCTACTTCTGCTCTCAGTTAATCTGCGGTAACTTTGAGATAACTACTGGAGTCAATAGTTACACATATTTATATAGAGATAATGCAGAACAAAATATGGCATTTAAAAGAGATTTTAATGATTCTGAGAACAAATAAAATGTATCAAATAAATTTTGGTTCAAAGTAAAGCAACAGTTTTGAAACATTTCCTTGAATTGGGGGATCCCAATCAAAGAAAATAAATTCTTTTCCTATTTTCTCATTATGGGAAGATTTCTCAAAGTTGATAGCTTAGCAAGAAAAGTATGAATTTTCTATATTAATAATCAAACAGTCATTGATCCTCATCTATTGATGCTTTTTTCTGTCCCACATACTTTTCTTTTTTTTACATTTTGCAGATCTTCAACTTCAACTTCCACTCTACTGTATCTTCCCACATACTATAGGATACTCTATCATAGTTCAAGTTCTTGTATGTACATATATATCTATCTATCTATTTATATACATATCTATACACTCACACACACACAGTCACCCAAAATACAGCATTTAAAATCAAACAATTCCCCTACTTTAATAAAAATAATAAAATAGTTATTTAGGACTCAGCCATGCAAGGTGGTGAGCACAATGGCCCCATTCCAGGAGAACACTAACTTCAAATATGTGAACGGTTCCATTTTGTTGAAAGTTAAATACATGCTTAAGTGTCCTGCTGGATCACGTCCAAAGTGCTCAGCACCTAACAGGAATCAGCCCTCAATACCCATTCCACCTAATTATCTTATTGGTGTTATTGGCCTCAGTGGAGGAACACTCAATGCCTCCTGTATCACTTCAACTCCAGACTAAAGGGGGACTGAAACAGGGCTTTGAGCAGGCCCTTCACAATTAGATGTATTTCACCCCCTGCATTTCACCTGACCATTAATTATTTTTATCAATGAACAATGAAATATGACAATACAGTGACATCTTAATTACATTTTAGACTTTTAGATTAGCTATTTTATTATGCAAAGTGTTTTAGTTAAGTTGTGTTTGATATAAATTTATAGATCATTAGCTAACTAATTATATCTCATGTGAAACATGGTAATTAAATTCCCATTAATGACAGTTAATTTGATGTTATTTTAAAAGTGAATTTTATTCTACTCGATTTTAATACAGGGATTGGGTGCACTTTAGCTTAATTACGGCTGTGTAAATTTAAACTGTTAGTCAGAAGAAGTGCTCACATAGCATCTTTTCCCTTTTTTAAGCATTTCTTATTCTAATATTGGTTAGTTAAGGTTGTGGTTGCCTAAGCAATGAATAAATCAAGGGCCTCACTTTCCAGCTCAGTCACTCTTTTAATCTTTATTATAAGAAATATTCAATTTTCACTCTTTTAAAGAAAAAATATCATATAAGTAGAATAATGCTGTGGCATTTACATTTGTGTCAGTTTACTTGGCAGACTTCCATGCTGGAGTAGTGCTAAAGAGAAATCACAAGGTGAATGGCACTGTAGGCACTGGTAATAAACTGTGGATATAATAAAAGAACAGGAGTACTTGTGGCACCTTAGAGACTAACAAATGTATTAGAGCATAAGCTTTCGTGGGCTACAACCCACTTCTTCGGATGCATATAGAGTGAAACATATATTGAGGAGATATATATACACACATACAGAGAGCATGAACAGGTGGGAGTTGTCTTACCAACTCTGAGAGGCCAATTAAGTAAGAGAAAAAAAACTTGTGAAGTGATAATCAAGATAGCTCAGTACAGACAGTTTGATAAGAAGCAAGTGTGAAAATACTTACAAGGGGAGATAGATTCAATGTTTGTAATGGCTCAGCCATTCCCAATCTTTATTTAATCCTGAGTTGATTGTGTCTAGTTTGCATATCAATTCCAGCTCAGCAGTCTCTCCTTGGAGTCTGTTTTTGAAGTTTTTCTGTTTTAAGACAGCCACCTGCAGGTCTGTCATAGAATGGCCAGACAGGTTAAAGTGTTCTCCCACTGGTTTTTGAGTATTATGATTCCTGATGTCAGATTTGTGTCCATTAATTCTTTTGCGTAGAGACTGTCCGGTTTGGCCAATGTACATGGCAGAGGGGCATTGCTGGCACATGATGGCATATATCACATTGGTAGATGTGCAGGTGAACGAGCCCCTGATGGTATGGCTGATGTGATTAGGCCCTATGATGATGTCACTTGAATAGATATGTGGACAGAGTTGGCATCGGGCTTTGTTACAAGGATAGGTTCCTGGGTCAGTGTTTTTGTTCAGTGATGTGTGGTTGCTGGTGAGTATTTGCTTCAGGTTGGGGGGTTGTCTGTAAGCGAGGACAGGTCTGTCTCCCAAGATCTGTGAGAGTGAGGGATCATCTTTCAGGATAGGTTGTAGATCTCTGATGATGCGCTGGAGAGGTTTTAGTTGGGGGCTGAAGGTGACAGCTAGTGGTGTTCTGTTATTTTCTTTGTTGGGCCTGTCTTGTAGGAGGTGACTTCTGGGTACTCGTCTGGCTCTGTCAATCTGTTGCTTGCTAGTGAGTGTTAACAAATATTTAAGGCCTGATTTTGCCACTGTGCTGCTGGGCAATGCCTTACTCTGTGCATTTATATAAATTAAAGATCCGAAGCCAGATTCTCCCTCCTTTACTCGGCTGGAGTGTGTCTTACTATAGGACTACTTGCTAAATCAGGTCCTAACACTGCAAAACTGTGCAGTCTGGCACCTGTGCAGAGTCCTATGAAATCAACAGGCTGTGCCCAGCTGTGGAGGTCCACGCTCTCCGTTCTCTTTGCAGGGTCGGCACCTAAGGCACTAACCAGTGTGAGTAAAGGAAGGAGAATCTGACTTCATTACTTCAGCTAATAATGCATCCATGCAGATATACAAACACTGATACCCATGTTCAAAAAAATGTGTTGTAGTCTAATTATTAGGTTCCTCACAGGTGAATGTCAATCATTCACGTTAAAACACTAGTTACAGAAGCCTGTGAGGGTGCAGATATTAACCTATGCCTATGAAAACAATGCTAGAATTTCATAATATAAATATGTACTATCAAATAGTTTAGTAGCATGTGAATGCTTAATAATAAAAGGTCTGCATGTAAACATTGAGAAGCAAAATATGAATAGTACTTATATTCTAGATTAATCAAGTCTTCCTCTTGGAGCAGGACTCAAGAGTATAATTAAGTGTTTAGTAATCATAACAGGATACCCAATAATTAGATTAACACAAATTCCTTTTACCATGTTTCTTAATCAAGCCATTTTGACTGATTTTTCCATTATTCAAATGTACTTCATGTACTGATATGGATCATCTCAATCCAGCCATCCAAACAGTTTTGTTGTTTTTTAAAAAGTGATCTCTATCAAGGACACCTGGCTGTGAAACAATCTTTCAGAGGAGATCAGGTGAATCCAGAGTCTGATCATCTTTAGGAAACTGCAAAATTTTCCTCTGAGGCTGACTTTTCCCTGTAAGTGACTCTCCAAATATCCCTTTCCATTTCCAAATCCTGACCAGCCTCTTACCCCTGAAAACAAAACACTACCAAGTAGTTTTTTGTAACACTTCTCCTTTTCACGGTAGAGACCCCCATGAAATCTGTAGGGACTTCGCTATTGCTACTGATTTTATGTGAAAAGCACTCCGATATTACAAGAATAGGCAGCAACCTAAAACCATAGGATAGGATAGATATATACATAGATAAAGAAAATGGAACCTCATTTTCCATTTTTAAGACCGTGAGGTGGCTTGAAAGGGAGAGAGAGCACTCAAACCCATTAATAAAAAGTAAAATGTATTAGTTCAAACATTCAGCTCTGTAGGAACAATTTAAGAAAGAATAGAAATATACGTAAGGAAAACACAATGTAATTGTATAAAACTATCAGTGTTTTATGATGGAGCATATTACATCATAGGAAATACATGTTTTGTAATATCTTTATATGGGATGAACCAAGCACCAACATCAGTGGTAAGTAGTTAAGAGTGTATTGTTTCCCTTCTCAGAAAATGGATTTCTATACAATTTTAACACTTGTATAACAATCATAAGAAGCTTCAGAGATTAATATTTTTTCTGATGATTATGTTAGCATGAGACCCTTACTTAAAACAATCTCTTGCATGTATTTTCCTATGGCCAGTGTAACAAATGACTATTACTTAAAAATCTTTCCCCCACAAACACACAAGTTTGTTCATTGTGACAAGTGCTTCTGGCCTTTCAAATATTCAGGCTGATGGATTATAATTTTTCTTTGATAAAAGCATTCAGGCTCTTTCTTTTAGAGTTGTCAGCTTGAAGCTGTACAGAGTATTAAATAAGCTACAACATAGTAGTGCACAGCCATGTTTAAATCTTATAGGCATAGTTAGAGTAGCGGGGTCCTTCCTATACAAAGCACTTGGCCATGACAGCTGAAACTGCAAGACATTTTATACCACTGCAGCATGGTAAATATTATACTGAAACCTTTATAAACTAGAACAGATTTAATTTTCTTGAAACCAACTGGACAACATTGTTGTGACTTAGTTAATTTTGCCTCAGCCTTATGGGCTTGTTACCCCGGCAACTAAAGCTTCCCATCCACTGTAGCAGTAATAACTCTTTCTAACATATGGAACCATTGGTCAAGCATAAATGCTTATGCTTAGCATATAACAGCTCCTAATGACATAATAACTTCAAGCTCTATTTGGGAGCAAGAAAATTTAGGCTTAGAGTATTAACTAAAGTTAGGCTGTTTGAGATTATAGCAGATAATGCAAAATTAATCCTATTGTGGCTACTGAAGCAATATATATATTTTCCCCCAAAAGCTTGAAAATCCATTTACCAACAGTCATGCCATTAATCAGATTCATGGCCACATTTTACAGGTGGTTCTTAGCAATATACATGAGGGAACTATGAAACCATGATTAAAATACATGCACTTTAAAACACTTCAGATATTTATATTTCTACTGAAGTGTGCTAGCTGCTTCTATGGGATATAGATTTTCAAGAGATCTGGAAGGCCAGATGCTGATACCATACTGTGTTGAGCTAGATATGGACAGTAGGACTGAGCTCAGGGGTATTTATCTCCAATACAGTGCCAGGCCCTCAGCTGCTGTAAATTGGAATAGCTTCCTTGACTTCAGTAAAGAAGTAGTGATTTACACAGCTGAGGAGCTGATCCATAATTCTCGACCCCCTTAATTGTCATATACTACAATCAGGATTTGGTGGAGACTGTGAATGAACACCAAGAAAGGAGGAGGAAGAGGGTAGGCAAACCTACTGAATAAGGCCTTATCCTCCACTTTGCTCCACACTGCTAGTAGAATCTAGCCAGAGAGCTGGTATATGCATCCCTGGATGAATCAGCCTAGTGCAAGATAGTCTGGCTATATCAAAAGAAGGACAGGAGACATTTGACATGGGTTTAACCAGGCTGCAACTTTATTATTAGATGCCTGGGACTACCTGGCAGATAAAATTGTACAGTTCAAGTAACCCCATGTTTTTCTGTAATTACCGGGGGGGCTTTTACCAGCTCCTCCTCTTGTTCAATCCAAGTTCCTCCAGCAAATTTATTGCCGGGACTTTACTATACCTAGTGGGGCTCCCACTAGCTCCTTCTTTTTTTTCATCTAGGTCCCTCCAGCAAATTTATTGCCAGGATCTTCCCATACCCGGGGGCTTCCACCAGCTCCCCCTCTTTTTCATCCAAGTCCCTCAGCAAATTCATTGCCGGGACCTTACCATCTGCCCCCACCCCACTCGCAGGAAGGTTAAGGTGGGCTATAATAATGGGGGTTGGCTCCCTGCTGTACCAATGATAGGAGTCCCCAACCGCCCCCCCCCCATTTATTCCTTTAATGAACACCTCTTTTTAAGTAATTTTCCAAGTCATTTATCTGGTCACTGTATACCTTTCCTATGGAGTACCTGCACTGGACATCCGCCACAAGGAGGCACCAGCAATTAGCTTGGCTGCTCCACACAGAAAAGGTCATGTAGTTTGGCCAAAACCAGACACAAGGATCTGGCCCACAATGTAAGCTCCCCACAGACCAGGACCCACCAATTCAAATTGGCACCAGACCTTGCCAGAACAACAGATGCAAAACCTGCAGATATGTCTCCTCTGCTGATCAACAACCCCCACAACACACCTTTCAAGGTTCATGGGTCCTACACATGCCTGTCACAACATGCGGTGTACCTCATCCCGTGCACTAAATGCCTCAATAACAACTATGTGAGTGAAACAGACAATCACTGGGCTCTTGAATAAACTCACGCAGCAAAAATGATAAAAGACAAAAATACCCTATCACTTGCTGGTGATAGGATCCAATCTGATTTATCAGTCCTGATCCTCAAAGGAAACCTGCACAACACTTTCAAAAGAGAAATTAAGGAGCTTAAATTCATAACTTTGCTAGACACTAAAAATCATGGATTGAATAGAGACACACAATTTATGGCTTACTACAACCCACAAACATCTCCGGGCCCTTTTTCCCTGTGACTGAAAGGGTGTTAATAGGGCACTTCACCTTGAATGGTCCCTTGAACAATGTGTTAACCACTTATGCTAAACAATCTGTTCCACCTTGTACTTAACTGTGACAATCTGAGTACCTTTCCCAGTCCTGAAGAGCTCTGCCTAAACTAGAAATCTTGTGCCTCTCACCTCCAGAAAAAAGAACAGGAGTACTTGTGGCACCTTAGAGACTAACAAATTTAATTCAATGAGGCTGTAGCCCACGAAAGCTTATGCTCTAATAAATTTGTTAGTCTCTAAGGTGCCACAAGTACTCCTGTTCTTTTTGCGGATACAGACTAACACGGCTGCTACTCTGAAACCTGTTACCTCCAGAAGTTGGCCCAATGAAAGATATTACCTCACCCACCTATCTAAGATCCTGGGACCATCACAGCTACAACAACACTGCATACAATAATGGGGAAAACAGCAGCTAATACTTTCCACAGAGAATCAGGAGCTGTGCAGCCTAGAAAGTTACTTAAGCACTTAAATTCCAGATGCACTGAGGAGGCTCATGTAGGCTGAACGGGGGTTTTAATATTTAACTTAGTGAATGCTATAAAATAAAATAAAAACATAACTTCAGTTCATTAGAATAACATTTGCCTTAGAGCTATTAATCTCTATACAACAGAATAAAAGCAAAAGGATAAATATACAGTAGTCAGTAATTCTTGTGTTATTTTGTCTTCTTAAAAATTAACTTTAAAATATACACCCACAGTAATTTATACGCTTGGCTTAGCAAGTATATTACTATTGTGGCAAAGAAAAGAAGCAGCAAATTTTCATGAACTTATTTTCTCAATTTTTACTTATTCCTTAATCAATAAAAAAATCCATTAAAAATAATTACTCCAGATCCTCTAATGGTGTAAACCGGCATAATTTGGCTGAATTAAATGGAGCTCTACTGATTTACACAATTTTAGGATCCAGCCCTACAGAATTTGCCTGAGGAAGACCTCAAAGTTTGGTCCAACATGTTTATTTCTTTATTACTGTACAGTCCATATCTAGTGAGTTTTGCAAAAACGAAAAGCATGTGTATGCTACATAGTCATAGCATGTGTTAAATGTTCTCAGTAGTCTGGGTCCAGATCACTTCTTCCCACAGGAAAACTCAGAGGAAGTGTGAGAGAGAAATTCTCCAGGAGGATATCCTTATGTAGCTTCTCTGCAATTGTTCTATTTGTGGAGGGGAATTGCAATGGGACCTGCTCCCAAATGCCACAGAACATGGGAGGATGAGTTTCTCAATGGGAGGTCAGGGGTGTTCAATGAGGTGTTCAAGGGTCTTTGTACCTCCTCCCCAGTTCCTGGATACAATGGAGCCACACAACCAGGGTGCCTGGTCACCAGTGAGGAAAGACTGCAGTTGCCACAGAGACTGATCCTCCCTCTCCTCTCTTCAGTGAAGGAGTGAAGAGATGAGCACAGGAAGCACTCTGCTGCACATCGCTCTTAGGGACATGATCTGGCCATATGTAGGCAGTATATTGCTAGATAACATACAGTAATCTAATAGAATGTTTAGAATACTTAACGCTTGGCAAAATTCTTAAAAGACATTTTAATGAAGATAGTAGTACACTAACTTTTGGATTTTTCAGTCTGAGAACTTTATTTTGTAATTTTAAACTACCCCAAAATGTAAAAATCTAGCATTAACGTAATATTTTCAAAAGCCACGTAGGAACTTAGGAGGGCAAGTCTCATTGAAAGTAAATGGGACTTAAGCTCCGAAGTCCCCAAATGACTTTTGAAAATGGGAAATGAGGTTTAGATATCTTTCAGAATTTAACCTTAATCTTAAACTGTTAGGCTCTTGAAAGATACATATGATTTGATTGTACAGCGAGCTATTACATTTTTTCTGAATGGCTCCAATATCAACATGTCTTTCCTGTTTGAATAATTTCATTACCATGATTCTTTTTTTCTAGACAGAGCATGTAGGAGAAAGGGCCAGGTTTTGAAAGGTAATGAGGTGCCTAAGACAGGCACATAGTGGTGGTTTCACCACAAATCCTGTGTGGGAAGTGGGTGACAATAGAGAGAGCTTTGGCTCCGTCCCTCTTAACACACAAACCAGAAGAGCTGTGGAAGAGGAAATACATTGTGCCCAGGATAGGCCTAGCACAGGGTGCTTCCCCTTTTCCCATTGGAGCTGGGAAACACTTGTTCTTGCTCCTGGGGCTGGTCATAGTTGTGCCATGTACGAGGCTCATGGCAAAGCCTCAATGGAGCCCAGAGTTTGTGAATTGTTAAAGGATTTTAAGAGTAGTTGGTACAACTGCAAAGGAATAGCATAGACCTACAGTCCTGTCCATAACTACTAGTAAGGAGCAGATTTTACTTTAAGGCTACATCTACCCTTCGAGCTAGGGGGTCATTCCCACCTTACATAGCCATACTTGCACTAGCTCTCAGCAAACTAGTGCACTAAAACTAGTAATGTAGCTGTGGTAGCACATTCAGCAATGACTGGTAGCATGGGCTAGCTGCCCTGGATACAAACCAGCCAGGGCCCCATGGTATGGACTATCTCAGGGATCTCCCACTGGCCGCGGTTTGCCGTTCCAGGCCAATGGGGGCTGCGGGAAGTGGCGTGGCCCGAGGGATATGCTGGCTGCCGCTTCCCGCAGCCCACATTGGCCTGGAACGGCGAACCGTGGCCAGTGGAAGCTGCGATCGGCCGAACCTGTGGACGCTGCAGGTAAAGAAACCATCCCTGCCCGTCAGCAGATTTCCCTGACAGGCCTCGTGCCAAAGGTTGACAATCCCTGTACTAGCTTAATGAGAGCTAGCATGATGGTGTGTACTTGAGCTAGGAATCAACACCCTAGCTCCAAGTGTATACATAGCCTAAGATGCATACAGGTGGTTCTCACTGAAGTTAGGCGTTACCCACACACACATGCAAATCTCACACTCAACAATGAAGCACAGCTCTGTGCTTATCTTGGAACAAAACTATTACAGCTGATCACATGCTGGAAACTTGTGAATATTTTGCAAGTGGAAGGGCTTTGGTTTGAGTCAACTGCCCTAAAGCCCTTTAGTATTCATGAATTCATAGAGCTTCAAAACTGTGATTTGGTCAAATAAACATTCATCAAATGTGTGTTTTGTACACTCTGCAACACTTGCATGACTAACTTTGAAGCTCTAAAACTGAATACCAACCTCAGATACTTTGCAAATACTGCATAGAATGTCATTTATTTTAGACTAATATTCTTTGAATTTTATCAAATAAATAGATTCATAAAGATGAGGACAAGTTAGCAAAAAACTTTCCAAAGAAAAATAAAGCATAATTTACCTTTTCTTGGCAAGTATTATTCTATTAATTCTGATGATGACACACATGTATAGTAAGCATCCCACCAAGACTGATGGGCCTAATTCTTTTCTCACATTGATACAATTGGGAGAAACTCTACTGAAATCAGTGCATTTGCACCTGTGTAACACTGGGAAGAGAATTAGATCCATTGTGAAAACCCCCAGAAGATTCCATATCAAGTGTTTTTCCTCAGCAGAAATTAAGAGAAGAGACAATTGTGAAGGTTTCTCACAACACAGATATGAAGGTGTACACGCCATCCAGTTTCCACTAGACAAAACTCTTCTGCTGATGTATACAGCATATCAGCCATAAAAATCGTATAACAAAACATGAGAACTGGAGCCTTTATCAAACAAACTGACCACTAAATTAAATCAACTCTTTGGAAGGGGTTGTACAGCTTAGCAACATAAAGTCTTCTTAATCCTATTTAAACAGGCTTGGCATAATAGAAAGAAATGCTGAAATTGCAGAAGGGGCTGAACAACATTCAGCCAGAAGCCCATATCAAAGTAATTTTGCAGAAATACTGTGCACTATGCTGCCTGCTGATTCAGAAATAAATTATTGGCACCATAAGGGGTAAAAATGAAGAAACAGCAAATATGAAATAACACACTTTAAAATGGGACACTGTAGTGAAAAAACAACAACATTGGACATTACAATAAAATGTGTTATTGATTTTCCTGTTACAGTATTTCATTAAAAATAATCTGGATGGTTCAGTTTGCTTCTGGACAGCTAAGTAGCTTCATAACACTGAAACAAAACCAAAATAATAAGGAAATATAAAATTAGCCAAACAATGAGATTTTTAAACTAATTTCAGCTCACAACTTTTCCTGAGTGTGTTATGGTCTGAAAGGTATTATTGACAGATACTTACATTATATCAACGCTCTATGTATCACCTCTGGTAACATATGAGATTTAATAAAGACAATTGCCACCAAGGAAGACTGATTTGTTTTAATTACATTTGCTGATTCTACAGTCTGGTTTTCCATTTTGTTTGTTCAGTATGGTCAACCATAAATCAGTGTACTCTCTCTCTTGTATATATATACATATATACACACAAAAATGGTATTTGTGTGAACACACAAGAAAACACCATCCCCATACCAAAGATCTTACAATCTAATTTATGTTCTAAATTACAATCTAGGGTTGTGTGTTTATTTACATGGCAAGAGCCTGAGTTTTACTTTTGTGCTCAGCTTTGGTATTTCATTCCAATCCACTGCTGCTGGGGTTTTATCAACAAAACAAATCGTGTGCAAATGTTTGTGTGTCAACATTCTTACCTGTACCGTGTAGCTGTCAACGAAGAATAATTTAACTCTTCCCTCATTTTGCTCACCGTATATGAACCACACAGTTTTATTAACTTCATGATCCTGAATAAATAAATTCCCTATCTTGAAATCGAGCATTTTTATCTGGCTGTTTACAAGATATTCGAGTAGGCCTATGATCACAGGTTCTATAGAAAATGGTGGGGTAGAAGATTTATGTGTTTATTTTTCACATTCATCTTTTTATCAATCATTTATTTAGGTAGGCTTCACTATGGCTGCACAAATCTATCAGGCTGATTTATTAGAAAATTTCCAATATATCTTTACTAAATTTTTATCCTGACGGCATAATATTTTGAGCTTAAAGAGGTGTTTTAAGTCATTATTTATAATTAGCACTTCTCAGCTGTAAACTTACTATTCTCCAACTCTCTCTCTGCATCCTTTTATTTGCCATAATTCTAAATTAAGTGGCAGTTAAGCTAGTCATTATGGGGCATGTTTTCATATCCTTATTCATGTTGAACAACAGTTGACACCATGGGGATTCTCAGTGAAATAGGCATCCTTGTAAAATGAAGTTATTAGAGCTGGGTGGGAAACAATTGGGCCATTCTGTGAAAATTTTCAAGATTTCAAAAAGTTTACCCATCTCAATTCAAGACCAAGTCAAAATCTCAAAAATTTGGTTCAGGTCAATCAAAATGTTATATGTATGTGTGTGTGTATATATATACAGTAACTCCTCACTTAAAGTCATCCCAGTCAACGTTGTTTCATTGTTACGTTGCTGATCAATTAGGGAACACGCTCATTTAAAGTTGTGCAATGCTCCCTTCTAACGTCGTTTGGCAGCCGCCTGCTTTGTCGACTGCTTGCAGGAAGAGCAGTCCATTGCAGCTAGCTGGTGGGGGCTTGGAACCATGGTGGACCGGCAGCCCCCCTATCAGCTCCCCCATCAGCTCCCCGCTCCTCCAAGTTCCCTGTGCAGCAGCTGCCCAGCAGGCTATCAATTGACCGCAGTTCAGCTGTCCTTCCCCCCACTGCCATGTGCTGCTCCTGCCCTCTGCCTTGGAGCTGCTCCCCGAGACTCCTGCTTCCTGTGTGGGGAGGGGGGGGAGGGGGAGAGGGGGAGAGGAAGGAAGAGGGGGGCTAATGTCAGGGTGTCCCCATCCCCCCTGCTCCTGCACCCCACTTACCCCATCTTCCATAGAGCAGGGGGGACACACGACAGGGTTCAGGATGGAGAGAGCTTGCTGGCAGCAGCTGTGGTCTCAGCAAGCTGATCTAATTAACAAGGCAGTGTACTTAAGAGAAGGGTCAGTGTAGTTAAAGGGGAAATGCGTATATCTCTCTCTCACACATGGTATGTGTCTCTGTCTACGATGCTGTCTCCCCTCCCTCCATTTCTGTTGCCTTATAGAGTGCGAAAGTTAACCCTTGAAGGCTCAGCCAATTGCTAGTTCATCATTTAGCAGTAAGGAATTCCCTGGGAAATATCCCACCCTCTGACTCCTCCACCTCAACCAAGCTTCACAATCATCATCACTGTGTACCAGTATTAAATTGCTTGTTTAAAACTTATACTATGTGTGTGTGTGTGTGTGTGTGTGTGTGTGTGTGTGTGTGTATATATATATATATATATAGTCTTTTGTCTGGTGAAAAAAATTTCCCTGGAACCTAACCCCCTCATTTACATTAATTCTTATGGGGAAATTGGATTCACTTAACATCGTTTCACTTAAAGTCGCATTTTTCAGGAACATAACTACAACATTAAGTGAGGAGTTACTGTATATATATGTATGTATGTGGGTAGGTGGGTGAATGCACACTCTCTCTCTCTCTCTCTCTCTCTCACACACACACACACATACACACAGATTAAATGTGTGTGTGTGTGTATCTATGGCTCAATTTCCCATATAACCCAGTTTCACTCTGACTGGGAAATTGGACCATGTATTCAGACATACTCTTTAGGATATCACAATGAAATATTCTATCCAAATGCCAGTCAGTTATTTGTTATTGGCAATATATATTTTTCCATAAAATCCTATTTGGACCATGCTGTGTGAGACTAGATTTACCATTCTTCTCTGTAAATCAAAGAATGTGCCCAAGTACAGGCAACATTTTGGTAAGTTATCTATTGAAAACTGAACAAAGATAAAGAAACATTTCCAGGAAAGAGATAAGAGTCTTAGAGTTAAATGATGCATTTTCCATTAAGCTACGTAGACCAGGGCTCACTTTTTTCCTACATTTGATTTTCACTACCTTAATTTAGTTTATACAATTACTACAGTTCTCATTTAATGCCTTATTCCACCACCTTTGCTCACATTGAGTAATACCTAAATCAATGAGTAGTCCCACTGGCTCCTCAATGTCCGTTATTATGACTTGTACCTAAGGCTACAGCTACACACAAGCTAGGCGTGTGATTCCCCCGTTCATAGACACATATTTTTGCACTAGCTTTCATCAACTTTCAGGTGTGTACATACTCCACCTGATTAAGCTATGCCTCTTCTGCAGTGGCTGCACTGCTATATACACTTGCTCTGGCTCAATGGGAGCTATAGTGAGTATGTGTACATGAGCAGAGAAATCACCCCCCCAGCTTGTAGTGTAGATGTAGCCTAAGTGGCACGAGCTATCGTGTAGCTTCTCTGGGCCTCCCTTTTTCCTAAATGGGAAAATAGGGAAAATACTATTTTTACTTCTCTCGCAGGTGTGCTAGGAAATTTATGTAATTAGTGAGTGAAATTTCTGTGTGTGTCAAGGGCCAACTCAAGGCCCATGGAATGACTGACGTTCTCAAAATAGATTTGTACTGGCCCTGTTCACAGAGGAGAAGTTCACCGCAGAGACTGTATAGCATTTTGAAATTTTTTGCATGGTTGGTGATGTAAAAGTGTAAATCATTATAAATATAGTATTATCCTGTCATCAGGTATGGGACAGAAGTGGGACTACTCATTCATTACGGGACTACTCAACATGAAGCGTGTCAGAATCATAACATGTAAGTGGATGTAATCAGTTCCTCCTATACATTTTACTCACTCCATTATTTTACCCAGTTCATCGCTTTCAAGACCTAAGAGCTGTGCAGAAATTAATTACTGGAATGTTAAAAACTAGGATACTTTACAATAAACAATAAAGCAAAGGAAAATATCTCTTATAATTTGCAGTAGCTAAGAAGACAATCTTTAATAATGGAGGAGACCTTTAACATGCTGAGGATGTCAGATTTACTTTGCAATAAGAAACATTGTATTCTATAAATTGAAAATGCCAGAAAGGAAAACCTGAGCTAGGTATTTAAAAGCACTGAAGTAGGAGACTGGAGAGCTGTGCTGTACTCATAATTGTACAACAGATTCGCTTTGAGCAGGTCACATTGGGCCACATTCTGTCTGGTTAGGGTGTGAAGAAGAGGTTTCCCACTTTGCACAGTTAACGTAAGGGCTGTGCAGAATTGCAGTACTTACGTTTTGGGAAGTGCAGGGACTGTGCCCTTGGGCATGGTGCCTCAAAGAGGAAAGGACAGCAGGGAAGCAGATCTGGTGGTATCAGCAGAAGGTAGCAAACCACATCCCATAAAGGGGTATACTAGTTGTTAAACAGCCTAAAAACACCTGGGAGTTTCCAAAGGTGTTCTCGTATCCCCTCTGTGACAGTGCAGCTCTATACCACCACTTGGTATAATCTGTGCCTAAATGGCACAATCTAGCCATTAACCTCCCTGTGTCTCCACATCCCTATAGGTCCTGTGGGGAGGATAATACTTTGTCTGCCTTACAGATGTGTTAAGAAGTTTAATATTTGTAAAGCACTTTAACAGATTCTTAGATGGCTAATAATATAGAAATGTGAATATTATAAATTTTAGTGTTATTCTGCCGTCAGGTATATTTGCAAAACTTCCTCTGACTTCATTAATTTGTGTGTATATCAGAGGACAGAACTAATCCTGAAGTATGTGAGTGATCCCATATTTCCTGTAATGTTTAGACATTGGAAAGGCCTTTTAGAAATAGATTAGGGTAACCATTCTACTATGTGATGGAAAAAAGTCCAATATGTTTTTTATGAAATTTTGAGTTTAATAAGTTTCTCTCAGGAACTCTGGTGAATGCAGCTTAGAGAATACTGAAGGTTCAATTACACTGCCACATCCTTATAAATGTACTGATGGTACAATCACACATAAAACTTTCTAAGTAGAATATCTTATTCTCTGAGAAAAAATAGAGCTCTATTCTTCAGGAGAGTACATGTCAGACTAAAGTAAATATTCTCAGAATGAAAAATCTGGCAGACAGTCTTCCAGCATTCTATGATCAAAATCTATGTCTTTTGACCTTTTCCTTGGGATCACATTAAGGTGAATAAAGGTAATAGGAAAGTAGAATCCCCAGTTTGGTTTCCAGGTCTTTTCTTAAATACATTACCAAGACAGGTCATTAGTTTATTGGATTACTTTTATATGAAAAGTATGTGCCTAATGATGACATAAATACTGTCAACATGTTAGAAACTTACGTTTGAAAAAAATACTGCTTTTCTTTCTCTAAATACGCTGACTATAATTTTCTCAATCTGAATTATTTTAAGTCATAGTATTCATATCCCTCGCCCCCCAGAAGGCAGTGGCTCAGTTTCATAAATTATGCAGGGCATCAGATTTAGATGGTGGAACAGGAATTTTTAAAACTGAAAGGGAATAATAATCTTTATAGGAACACAGATAGAGACACTATATCTAAGGGATTTAAGAGCACAAATCCTACTGACAATCAATAGGACTTTGGCGAGATTTTTAAAATCTCCTTTGGAATAACCTGTCATGATAGGTTTTTATTTTTTATATTTTAAATCTCACCATCAAAATAAAAGTAATATTTCATTCTATATGATCTAGAAAGCAATTGTGCTAGACCATCTGTTTATACATTATTAGACTATTCAAACAAATGATTTTACTTTTACTTTAAATTTGCTCTACTTTAAATATTAATGATAGATGACAGGTACCTCTTGGTTCATCTAATCCAAACTCCTCCCTCTTGCAGAAAGAACAGTAAAATATTATTTTTCTATTAAATGTATCCAGCTTTTTCCTGATGCTCTCTAATCACGGTGCCATAACTTTTTTTTGACAGTGAAACTTGCTTAACTGATGAACAAATTATATGCATAAATATATAAACAACCTCCCAACCCACCGACAATCTAGGCTATATTTATCTTATTTAAACTTTATCCCCTTCATATATGTTTTAACACATGCTGCTAGTAGGAATAATCCTTTTCCGTTTGGTTTTGGTTGTCTCCCAGACATGCATGCAGAGCTTTTGTGCATTTCCTCTTTCCTCCTCACAATCCGTTGCCTCAAGCTATTAGTTCATAAACTGTGGTCTCTGGGTCTGGCTGGCAATAGGGTGCTGGTCGTCGTCCATCTTTCCAGCTACTAACTCACATTAAAACATGCTAAAAGTATATTGCATTAATTTAGTAAATTTTTTATATAAATAATTGATGAAGTGGCCAAATGGATGTTATGTGATTGTGAACAAGATGGGAGGTAGGTCTATGAGACAATATTTCACATTATAAACCATATCCTAATATTAGAAAAGGTTCTGGAGCCCCTGTTTTAAACAATAAACTTGGCAAAAGATACTAATAAAGAAAAGAAGACTGCTAACCTTGTTAAGCTTACTAAGCAATCCAAATCCTAAAGCACTGCAATAAAACCATCACTGTGTCACAGACTATTTGAACACAAGAAGAATAGAAAAATAAGTCCAATAAATAAAACAATGGAAAAGTAGCTTTAAAAATATTATTGAATATTTGTATTATGGTAGCATAGAGAGGAAACAATCAGGATGAGGGGCTAGTGTGCTAGACACTGTACAAACACAAAGGCAGATACAGTCCCCTACCCCAAAGAAAATAAATACAAAACATGTCCATTCATATTTATTGGCAGACACCCACATGCACATACACACCCAAGATTAAAACTGTTAAAATCCTCAGAGAAGCTCAGCTGGGAAGTTATTGAGAATAGCATGGAAAGTTATCACATTTTGTTGCTTACAAGCCAAAAAAAAAAAAAAAAAGTGGAGGAATTTAATATAAAAGTGGTGCATCCTTTCTATTCTTTCATAGAGTATGGCCTCAAATATTTTGCTTCCCACATAGGACAATATATTTTCTCATGTATGTCTGCAATACTGCTTTACTCCCCTCAGGATAAGTAATCTGACAACTGGGATTTCTATTAGCTAAAAAGTCATCAGAATTACTGTTTTAAGTATTTTTGTTTAAAGAAATAATAGGAAATGGGAAGTAAATATGGGAAGGAGTGGGCTTAAGAGGATATAGAACAGATATCTAAACACAACCAACAAAGAAATACACTATAAAACAAACAAACTTACTTTATAATTAGATGTACCAACTTTATATATTGTAACTTTAAGAAAATCATTAATCATATAAGGTCCAAAAATAGAGATACTATCTGCATCATCTGTCATGTTCTTATATTTCCTATTGAATGGAATGAAATCCTCTCCAGGCTCGTTAGGTTACTGTTATTATTATTACATACATATGTTCAACTTGTTCACAAAAGGTTTGATTAAGTGCCTCTTGAAATCAATAAAAGATTTCCACTGACATAATGCATTTTGGATCAAGCATCAATTTTCACTTTTTACGGCTGATCCTAGAGCCTTTATTTACGTGAGTGTTCTCAAAGACTTCAATTTAAGAGATACACAACTAGTCCCTTAAAACGAGTCTATGGCTCACAGAAATAAATACATACACAAATTATTCATGGCCCTGGTGGGATTCAAATCATACCACACAAAAAAATCTATACAGTCTACTCAAAAGGACCTATGAATAAATACCTTATTTACTTTCAGTCCAATCTTTTTCTTATACCTTTTTACAGACAATGTCCTAGTAAATAGAAATTATTTCCCTTCCTATTTCCACATAGCATCCTCTTTAGTTATGTATCCCTGCTATTGCCATTATTGGAGTCCAGTGTATCTTGAAAGTGATTTATTGTTGAATTAATTTAAGTTTAATATCAAGGGAGGTTTTACTAAGACAAATGATCTCCTAACCTTTAGTGTTCAAACTGATTCCCTCAGTTCTTACTGCAAGTTAATCTTATTCTCTCTGGAGCAATTGGAACAGTTACATAAGTAATTATACATATTGGACAATGATCCTTTAGTTAGTACAGAAATCTAAGAGCAGCAGATGAGTAATCAGAATTTCTGAAGTGGGGATTTTTCATATGAAATGTTAAAAAAAAACAGGTGATAGTTGGTGAATGCACCAGGACAGAAACAAAAATGTTGATACGCTATATTGTACATAGATTCAGAAGGGGATTGAGTATATATGTGGTGTTGATGGTTAAATTCAGGGGGTAGGATACATGACATGAGGTCAAATATGAGACACCCATTTATTAAAATATTGTAAACCTTCTTTCAGACTTCCAACATGCTAACACGTTTTCCTCAATCTGCAAGGGATAGGAAGATAATATTATAGTGTGGACTAGATGTATCAGAGTATCACACTTCTGATGCTCTACTCTTCATCTCAAACAATTATTGCAAAGACCAATATAGATAAAAATGCAATGTTTATAAGCATGTGAAAGTTAATCATAGTGCCTCTTAGCTATCTGAAATAAAATGACATTCTAACCAAAGGTAACAAAGTTATTATGAGGCACCTTATGCACAATTATTTCACAAAGCATGTTTCTGAAATATTGCTTTTGTTGTTGGATTTTATCATATATCATCATCACTAACATTTCTGGAAAGGTTGATGTTGGTAGAGTATAATACAAAATAAATAGCTCAACCATTAATAGTAGCATAAGTTGCTTTCTGTTGAACAATACATAACTGGTAAACTGTACAAAGCTAAAGTAATCAGTGATGAGTTGGCAGTATTTTAAAAGAATAGCAAAACTTCCATAAATAACTTGAAGAAATATAGAATCAGTTCTTGCTGTGCATTTAAATTCATAGAATGTTACTCAATTATTCCTGGTACCATTTAAGAATAGATAAAACAAAGACACACAGACCATATAACCTACATAGAAACTGGATACAAGAAATTATGACGATAAACATAAATTATCACTTACAGCGTAACAGATACATATTATAACCAGACCGTTCCTGTTACATGCAACAGACACCCCTTTACCCATTCTATCAGCATTGTCCAGGTGTAACCCCTGAGTAGGCTGTTGGCAGCAGGGATTGAACTCAGTCCTCTGGATCTTGAAGCATTAGCTTCTAATGTAGAAGGCTCAATCCAGCCACCACTAGAAGGGGGATACAGTGTCTAACTGAGCAGATATGGGTTGCCTGGGCATTATACTAAACTGTTCCAATCATTCAGCCCATGCTCTTCACAATCCTATCCCCTGGTCACATCCTTTCAGATTTCAGCCTTGAATAGAAATCTCTTCCATGCAGGTAATTCATCTATCGGGAGGGGGAGGAGGGAGGGAACCCAATCTACATCGTTTCTGCATGGCTTTTCAAACAATCTATTTCTCCTTGCAACATCCCTCTGAGGAAGAGAAGTACTATTATCTCAATTTTACTGATGAGGAAGTGAGAGATTAAATGACTTGCCCAACGTCATACACGAAGCCTGTGGAAGAGTCAGGAACTAAAAAACAGGCCTTCTTAGTAACTATCCAGAACAATACAAGTTTTCCCATGTTCCAATTTGCGTCCATATCTACTTCCTCTACCCCCTCCCCATCTCAAAAAGGTAAAACATTTGGCAAAATCATGGTCTACTCTAACTTATTTCTCTGCATGGTTACTCAAGATAAAGAAGTGGTTGATCAAGTGACTGAAAACTGTTCTGGATAACTGAACTATTCCAGAAAAAATGTAGCTGGGGTGGAGACTGTTTGATTCTGACAGGCATAGATTAAACTGTAAAATCTTTGGGACAGGAACCATCTTTTTGTTCTATGTTTGTATAGTGCCCAGCACAATGGGATTCTGGTTCTAGGTGCTCTAATAATACAAATACATAATAATAATTCTGATTGCTATATGTGTACAGATATGAGATCAGAATCAAAATCTGTATAGTCTGATTATTAGCAGTTTTAAGAGTTTATTTGTTTCTAAGCAAACAATTTTCACTGTCATCCCCATGTCCTTCTTTTTTTCATAGACAGTGCTTATTGTAGGCCAGAATATATTTACATTCATATTTTAATTCTGGGGAGAAAACAACAATAACTAGTAATGATGCTCCACCCATTATCATTATATGGTGGGTGCAGAAGTAGAGCTGGAAGAATGGTTCCATTAAGTAGCTTTGCGTTATGAAACTCTATCAAGAAATATATTTTTCCACAACCTGAATTCCCCTCCCACACAGATCCTGCATTTTTAACACTCATTTTTACCAGATCGAGACAAATAATGATAAAACAAGAGTAGGAAACAAATGCTTTACATGCAGTTTTTTATGACCTCAATAAATCTGTGTGCTCATCAGGACAGTGATGAATATGGGTTACACTTAGCACATTTAAGAAGCAAACACTATCAGGATCATCATCTCTTGTACATTCCTATTTTCAGAATTTCACTGCAGCTACAAGTGCTGTGTGGACTGTTCTTGCAAAAATTCTCAGATCTCTGCCCTCTGAGCTAAATCTGTTTCACTGTTTTCCTCAGCTATATCATAAGCAGCACTCGTCATTTCATTTTTAGACAAAGATAATGGTTCCAGAAGTTTAAATATAGTAGCTTAAGTAAAAAAAAAAAAAAAAAAAAAAAGCTTGAGGAAGAAGTGAATTATAAAGGAAACAGAAATAACATAGTATCAAAAACAAAACCACAAAATAGAGATAATGGCATATGGAAGCACTGAACTAAATTTGGCCCTCTTCCTTGCCCCTCTTTCTGCAATACAGCAGTGACATATCACATCGCTCTGTGCAAAGTCTGAATGTGGGAAGTCTCCACAGAGCTTTTGCTGTCCAGACTGAGAAAGATTAGGCTTGCAAAAACAGTGATGCACCCACTGAAATCAATGGCAGCACCCCAATTAACTTTAATGGGTAAATGTTCAAGCCCTATGTCTACAGGAAGTAAACCATCCAAGTCTTAGTTGAGATAACAAACAGCTGAAAAAGCCATAAATGGCAGCCAGTAGAGAAGTTATAAAACCCAGAGTTTGTCGGGAAGAAAATGAGGGCAAAAGCAAGTTCTTGGGAAGCTAAGCCATGCGGGGAAAGGACTAGTTATCCTCAAAACCCCTATGTAAAATAAAGATATAATGTAAGTGTAGCGGGGTGAATACCCGCTCCAGCCCGGAAGGGGTTGGAAAAGCCCTGCAGAGGGCTGGGGCTGACAAGGGAGTAAAACCCCGGCTGACTGGGGGAGGTGGCTGCAGGTGGGGCCATGCCCCAAACCAAGCAACTGGGCCTTATAAGAAGGCCAGGGAAGCCAGAGGGAGGAGTCTCTCTCTAACTTGAGAGGGAGACGGGCCTGGCTGCTGGGGAACTCACCCTAGAGTGAGGCAGGGCTGGGGAAAGGCCTTAGGAGCCGGGAAGCCCTAGGCCAGTAACTCCCCAGGTTGCTGGGCCTAGTTCTAGGCCCACCTAGGCATTGGGTTGCAGAGGGGCAGCTGGAGGGTGGGTAAAGGCAGCCAGTCCAAACCCCATGTTGCCTATGATGATCGGCTGATAGACTGCAGTCCGCCCCAGGGCGCAGGAGCTAAACAGAGACTGGCAGTAGCCATGACTGAGGCGACGTGGGGGTTCCCCTGGGGTGGGGAAACCCAGTGAGACTGTGGGGTTCTGCAGGGGGCAGCACCCAAGACAAGGGCACCGGGGTCCTGGGAGGGACACAGCGGGCCAACGGCAAGCGGATCACTGGCCTGCAGAGGGCGCTTCTAGGTCGAAGAGCTAATTCCCGAGGACAACCAGTAGGAGGCACCGCAGGGGAGAGTCTGCGTTGTGCTACAGTAAGGCATTATGTTTTCTTCACTGTTGGTATTATTTTTATTACAGTAGTGCTTGGGGCCCCGGTTACTGATCAGGGCCCCATTGTGAAAGGATATATCAAGGAGACATCCCTACTCCAAAGAGTTCTCAATTCAAGTGGCATTAACTCCATATTTAGGGGAAAGAAAGTACCTAAAAATCCAATCCCCATGAAAAATAAAGTCTACTGCTGATAGAATTAACAATAAGTTGTAGGGAAAGGTTTTCACCTGCAAACAAAAATGAACGTGCATAAATGGAGTCTCCCTGATACTTTTGAAGGAATCTGAAGGTAAAAATATAGGGTTTTTTTGTTGTCGAAGAAAGTATTTCCTGGCTATGACAGACATTTCTGTAGATATTTGTGAATTCCTAAACTGATGTACTCTGTATATACTTAATCAGAGTACTAATTAGTCTGCTTTTCATAGCCACACACCTACATATACACAGACGTTTGTCACAGAAATGATTAATGATTCATTTCAACCTGCTGAAAACTGCTTAGTTTTTCTGACTCATTTTGGCAGGTCTGGCTTTGGCTAGAGACCACTGTGGTAGGGACAGGGAGATTTAACAGGGAACCCCAGCAACATTTAGGCTTGGGGATGAAATCTGAGGTTTACAATCTTTTATTATTTCAGTAACCAATAAAACCAAATCCCAGAATGAGTGTAAGTATGAACGGATACACCATATGAAGACTTTATCTGGAGCAGTGTCAGAATGCCAATAGAATGTTATGGGGTAGTTGGGGCTTTCAATGGATCATCAAATATTAGGGCACATGTAAAAGGGCCTTTGCCATAACACCAGGTCCCAGAAGCACCTCAACAACTAGATATCCAGAATCCAGGCCCTTCAGAGGGTCTAATGCATCTGGTGCAACTGTCACTCTCCCCACCTGACTGTACGCATAAGGACTGAAGTTATAGCTTCCTTTTGTATAAATGTAAAAAGGGGAAGAAAGGAAAACTCATTGACCAGACTTCACACTGTATCTTCCTGTGCCCATTGTGCACCCACACAGGGCTAGCCACAAATGGCCCAATCTGAAGAACTAGTTAGCAGCAAAGTTAGCTTTGTGAGGTTTTGGCATATGGTATATTCACCAAAAATAGCGAAGAATTACAGTCATCCTATTTATAAACCCTCAGTTATTAAGCCACTCTCTCTATAGGCACATTTATAAAAACACAAAGAAGAGAGACTTCTGATTTACAGGGTCACAAACAGTATCTGTCTGCACAGTGCGGGCTGGATTTATAAAAGGGTGGGCATTTATATGCAATATTTCATGGACTGGTATGTGAAACATTCATTTTGTCTACTACAGGGGACAATCATATGAGCAACAGCTGGAATTTACATGGGGCATTAATCATATGAGTAGTAGCAACTACCGTTTTGTTGGCTTTACTGTGACTAGCAACTGAATGTTGTCACTGTAGACTCTGACTGCCACATCTCACTCATGCTCAAGCTGTCCCTTGTAATTCATACTGCAATTTCACCATCAGAAATAAGATATTATGCAGACACCTGCATAACAGAGGACACGGTTGATTGTTATCCTCTAACTTTCTGAATCACAAAATATTATATGTGGAATTATTATCATTTGATTTAGGTCAGCATTTGCTTTGATATTATAAAAGTTACTTTGTATATTTTAACTGAAGAGTGAAAATAAGGCAGTACTACAATTGCCTTACAAATTTTAATATTGAAAGTGAGTGATCCTGATTAGTAAGCTAGAGCTGTCAGTGGAATAAAGAAAAACTGTTCTGATCAAATTGGTATTTATAAATTGTCAGGGATTTCTGAGTTCTTGCACAAGTGAGGTGATGACATTGTAATCCAGGCAGGCGATGGAGTTTGGACGCTTGCCCATTAGCTCACAACATTGATATTCCTGAGTACCCTCTTTTCTACCAGTTCAGTGATATGCAAAACTACACTGTGATTTTCAGATATAGCAACTGTCTTTTTACCTTCTCACAACTGAATCAATCCATGATGAGAGGCTGGGACACTGCAGTACAAAATTCAGCAAACTCTAACTTAAGTTATTGAAAATGAACATTAATTATAACCCGGAGAGAATGCATGAAGAGAGATCAAACTGTAATTTGTTTATTTCTGATTCCCTTTTCTACATATAAAGCCAACAGTGCAAACAAAATTTCACTTTTTCATGATTTATTATCCTTTTCCAAAGATTATGAGATGATCAGTAGGATTGCATGGATAGGCTTCCAATTACTTTCTGAAGATAAAAACCAATAACAGTTGCTCATGGCCATAAAGAAACCTTTGGGATTATAGTTTGTATAGTTCTCTTGGCTTAAGGGACAAGAGACTGCTAATATATATTTTTATACATAACTTCCACTTTCTCAAACACACAGATCCTGGTACTCAAAAGAGAGCCACAAATCTGATATTACATATCCATAGGCCCGAGCACCAAGTAATGAGTAGCAGATATGGGTGGCTATGTTCCAGCCTTGCAACCTTAGCCAAATAGGAGGTTGGATTTCATCCAGTTATCCACTCTCCCACCCCAGAAAAAGACAGTTTACTTGGGCTTTATGCAAGTGGGTTGGGAAACACCTAGGAACTTTTGAAAATCCCACTGTCACCTATCTGTGCCTTTAAGTGCCTAAACTCTTTTTAAAATCTGACCCCTAGCCTACTGCTGCCTCAGTTCCCCATCTGTAAAATGAGAATAGTAGAAATTCCCTAACTTGCAAAGGTGCTGTGAGGATAAATACATTAAAGCTTGTGAAGTGCTTTGAGATCTACCAGAGAAAAGAGCTATATAAGAGTCCGGTATTATTATTACAATAGATCTATTACCACAAGGACATTTGATTAAAATGCAGGCAATAATTGTCATCAAAATCTAAAACTGACAGGCACAAGAGTTGGTCTCTAGTATTACATCAATCACCAAAACATCTCATATTCACTACTTTCCTCAACAGCTCTTTCTTAAAAGTTAAAATTGTTATGATATGAACTAGAAAAAATGATGATTACTGCCATCAAGCCAAATCTTCAGAAGATTTCAAGTGCTTGTGACAGAGTCTATGCACTAGACCCCAACACCCAAAGGTATTATACAAGGTCTTGTTGCAAAGGGAGCAACTGGTAGCTGGTCCTCACTAAAGAAGCAGGTCTTAAAAAGAAAGGATTTGCACCATGGGGAAAGCCCTTGCTCCAAGGGATGAACATACATTGCCTGGATTGTAAGGACCCTGCCACAGTGATTAAAGTCTGATCCAGCTCCCATGAAAATCAACTAGAGTCTTTCCAGTGACTTTAATAGGATTTGGATCTGGTCCTTATTGTTGAACAAAGAAGAGAATAAAATATTGTCAACTTAGACTGTTCTGATGTTTGGGATTTTGGCTTTGATTGTTGGATTTTCTGGAAGACCAGGGGCCATTTTGTGTTGAGAGAAGTCGTCTAGGGGGTTGAAATAAAACTCTATGCAAGACTTACAATGAGACCATGGCTTGATTTCCGAATCCTGAATTGACCCCGCTGCTGGGACTCCCACAATTATCAACAGTGGGTCCTGTGGCACCTTTAAGACTAACAGAAGTATTGGGAGCATAAACTTTCGTGGGTAAGAACCTCACTTCTTCAGATGCAAGTAATGGAAATTTCCAGAGGCAGGTATAAATCAGTATGGAGATAACGAGTCCGGACCAGACTCCAAAGAGAAACTGCTGAGCTCCAGTTCATTTGCAAATTTGACACCATCAGATCAGGATTAAACAAAGACTGTGAATGGCTATCCAACTACAGAAGCAGTTTCTCCTCCCTTGGTGTTCACACCTCAACTGCTAGCAGAGCACCTCACCCTCCCTGATTGAACTAACCTCGTTATCTCCATACTGATTTATACCTGCCTCTGGAAATTTCCATTACTTGCATCTGAAGAAGTGAGGTTCTTACCCACGAAAGGTTATGCTCCCAATACTTCTGTTAGTCTTAAAGATGCCACAGGACCCTCTGTTGCTTTTTACAGATTCAGACTAACACGGCTACCCCTCTGATACTTGACACCACAATTATCAATTACTGTAAGTATGCCAACACACTACTTGATTTATTACTTCCTTTCATTTTTAACTTCTTAATGGAATTTACAGACAAATTATAACACATTCATTTTGTCATTCACTGTAGAAATTTTTTTATCAGGCTTTCAAAGTAATTATCTTCAACCACTGTTGCCCATGATACTGTCAGTTCCACCATTTGAGCCATGTAATGGTGAAATGTACCGAAACCCAGTTAGAATCTAAAACCTCAAATCCTTTAAATCAGGTGAACTGAAAAAGAATGTTAGCAGCTTAATTTTAAGGCAATTTAGGGACAAAAAAAATCCCCAGTCCCAGGCTACTAACTCATTAATCATCTGCCCTGGGAAATATTGTGAACAAAATAGAAACAAAAATCACCAGAATGGATGGAAAACAGGCTGAATTTTATCTTATCATTTCCAATGGCCCTTCAGCACCCTTTCCTCCCCCTGCCACACACACTCAGTTTTCAGGACTTTATAGCTGATCTGTAAACTTTACAAGGCAGTACAGAATCAATCTATGTTATGGTCTGCTTCACAGTTTAAGCATGTTTCTCTGAAAGCACGAAAGGTTACCAGGATTTGAACCAGGCAGAATAAATTTTTATGAGAGCCAGAAGATTTCCCATAATAGATGTTGAATCCAATTTTGTTGGACCCACAGGATCTCCCTTCAAAATGGAAGACTCTATCTCTATATTTTAGTGCTGGGCACAATACATAATGCAATTCTGTACTCATTTTAATTTTCCAAAAATATATATCTAAATTTTAAAATCAAAAGTAATTGTTAAAAAATAAAATTATTACTTAGTTTGTATTGAGAAAAATGTGTACACATTAAACATTTATTTGTCTAGAGCTGTTCCCCCTCTCCACCCCATAGCAAAAAGTAATTTTTTTGGAATTTTCAAATTTGATTCTACCAGAACCATTTATTTTTCACAATGGCAAATGAATCAAAACAACAACAACAAAAATTTTCCCAGGTCTACTGAGGACATTTATCTTGGAGAACACTAATGACAGACAATGAATTCTCTATGCAGTAGACTGCAGAAAGGATCATAGTGATCATTTAGTCTGACCTCCTGCATAAACACTGGATATAGAATTTCCCTGAATTAATTCACATTTGAATTTTAGAAAAACAATCTTGATTTAAAAATGGCCAGTGATGGAAGATCTACCACAAGTCAACCACTGCCAGTAGGAGCAGAAGAAGTCAAAACAGGGGTTGCTGCACTGATGGGGACGATCCCTTCCTCCAACACATCCCCAGGACCCAAAACAGTGCAGGGAACAACATCTGCTCTGGGGCAGTAGGACCTAGGCGGTGTCTCACCCTCTCACATGCTATGTGGTCTTGGCGGGGAAATGTAATCAGAGGCTCCAGCCAGTCAGGGCAGAATCAGCCAAAGCAGGAACCTCTAGACAGTCAAACAACTTTCTGCAATTTTGATTAGCCTTTCTCTGCCCTGTGCTGATTGCCTGTTTGCTCCAACCATCCTCCTTCTCTTTCCCCTCTCTCAGTGCCATCACAGCTTCACACCACACCTTGCCTTCTTACCTTCTTCTCAGCTGCCCTGTCCCTCACACCCACTTCTCCTCCCTTTTCTTTCTATTTAGCTTGACTCCCCTCAACAAAAAAACTAAAAAAACAAAACAAAACAAAAACAAAAAAACACCACCACCCAGGAACTAACACAACATTTGCTGCCATCACATTGTTCACTCCTTCTGTGTGTTCTACCCCTTCCCCACTACATGTCTGTCTTGTCTATTTAGATTTTAAGTTCTTTGGGGCAGAGATTATCTACTTCTCTGTGCTTGTCCTGTGCCTAGCCCAATGGACACTACTATAATACACATGCTTAATAATTAGAGGTGGAAAATAATGGATTTTTTTTTTTGGTTCACTGGCAATTTCAAAACATAAACAAAATTAGTTTGGGGTCCAACAAAATGTTTCATTTTGATTTTGAGCATTTTAACTTTTTTACATTTTAAATAAAACTAAAAATAGATCAAAACAAAGGTGTTTCAAACTGAAATATTTCATTTTTAGTTACTTTTTTGGATTTTTTTCCTAAAACTATTCTACAAAACCAACATGAATTCATAAAATGTTATGGTGTTGCCAAATCTGCATTTTTTTGCTGGAAAAAAATTCAACTGAAAAAGGTTGCCCAGCTCTATTAATAACAATTATCTCTGGCAAGTCGTTCCGATGGTTAATTACCCTCACTGTTAAAAATGTGTACTTTATTTCTGGTCTAAATTTATCTAGCTTCATCTTCCAGCCTTTCTGGAACAAATAACTCATGCTTGTTCATGTTATTCCAAGGATATGTATATTAGTAAATGGCTGAATATATTACAAAAAGTAATGCTTTTAAGTGTTCATCTTCATAAATTCATTTGGTTTCACTACAACAGTCGTCAACAGGGATTTGTTTGGTAGTAATGTGGATGTCATAAGTACTTTCAAAAGAAATTTGTTCTAATCCAGTATTATTATACCATTAAAATAAGGTGTCATTGAATTCTGAAATAGAGATGTATGATCAGGAATTTTAATGTAAGCAACTGATTCTCTGATTATCAGTAAGAATGTACTATAGATATTGAATTATTGTCATCTCAACATTTACTTTCAAGTAAATTTAATCGCTTAAACTTTGGAAACATTTCCAGTAAAAAAATAAATACCAATGACAGTCACTGAAGCTGAAATTCCATTCTGAGATATTTCACTGCTGCCAAACACACCTAGTATGTAGAGTAAAATGCACTTTTATAGCTACACAGCCTGTCACCTTTGAAATTCTAACAATCCAATGGAACAGCTGTACTTCCAAGGAAGCTGCTATGTTGCCCTCCTGGACTGTAAATATCTCTCCTCCTGGAGCTCTCTCTCATCCTTAGGCCTGGTCCACACTAACCCCCCACTTCGGACTAAGGTACGCAAATTCAGCTACGTTAATAACGTAGCTGAATTCAAAGTACCTTTGTCCGAACTTACCGCGGGTCCAGACGCGGCAGGCAGGCTCCCCCGTCGATGCCGCGTACTCCTCTTGCCGAGCTGGAGTACCGGCGTCGACGGCGAGCACTTCCAGGATCGATCCGGTCTAGACAAGACGCGATAAATCGATCCCAGAAGATCGATTGCCTGCCGCCGAACCAGGAAGTAAGTGTAGACGTACCCCTAGTGAAGGATTGCTTCATCACATGGACTATTTTTAAAATGTTTGCACAAATGAGTGTAAGAAAAAGTTGAAGGAGAAAATAAAACAAAGGAAAGGAAAGGAAAGGAAAGGAAAGGAAAGGAAACAAACCACCCTTTTGTGAACGAGTATCTTGAGATCTCCTATTTTTAATAACCAGGAAAAGTAATTAGATCCTCAACTATATTTTTCTAAAGACTTGTCCTTAATCTCTCTCAATACTTTATTTTGCATTTCTAAACAACTGTCACTTTTTTTGCTTTGATTGAGGATGAATAAGTGCTTGGAGAATAACATTTTTCTCATATCATCAATATTTCAGGATGATTTAATTATCAATCTCATGCTTGTTTTACCTAACTTATCTGGCCTCCAAACATTCAATGAAGTAGAAACCTGATTGTACAATGAATGAGAACAGAACTTTCCGGTACAAGGCATTTCAGTGAATCACTGATCCAAGGATCTGACCAAAGATGTGAACCTGTGTTTCATGCTACACTGCTCATATTAACTGGAATCACTCAAAAGTCATAGTTATAACTCATGTTTTTACATACAGAGGGTTGGGCTTACGTATATACAGCGAAGGAAACATCACTGTGCAGGAAAACGATCTCTATCATCACTAACGTTTGTTTGCAGAATTTTAGGAAGGGAGTTCCAAGATCTCCTCTAGTACATTAGAGTTCTTGATTG
Source organism: Emys orbicularis (assembly GCF_028017835.1). NCBI lineage: Eukaryota > Metazoa > Chordata > Testudines > Emydidae > Emys > Emys orbicularis. The sequence continues at coordinate 221,427,900 of NC_088683.1, forward strand.
GCTAGACATGAGGAGAAGGGAATTTAATGGGGAAGCAGGCAAAAGCAGATTTATTACTAACCAGCAGAAATACACCATTGACATGAGGTATTTTTCCCCTTTTTTAATTTAGGACTATTGAAAATAATTAGTAAAAGCGCTTGCCGCATTTGGGTGCATTTGTACTTTCTGGTACTCAGACACCAGGCAAAGAGTATAGAAGTATTGGGTGCTATGATTAAGAACACACACTTGACCTGGGCAAACTGATTTTTTGCATCGGTTACCTGAGCTGTCTCCCTATTTCATTCTCTGCAGGAATGAAATGGTCAAACTATTTGATGGCAGGATTGGTATGGAAGGGAACATATGAATGGCCATACTGGGTCGGATGAAAGGTCCATCTAGCCCAGTATCCTGTCTTCTAATGCCAGGGAATGAACAGAACAGGTAATCATCAAGTGATTGATGATTCACTTGATGATCGCCCATTCCCAGCTTCGGGCACTAAGGAGAAATAGTACTGTTTAGATGTAATATTGAAGAAAAATATGATGCAAATTCAAGTGCACATAACAAATGAGAAGAACTTATAAATTGCACTTTTCAGTTTTTTTAACATGAAAATAGTCTACCAACTAAAAATCATTCAACCATGCTAGTTCTGATGTATTTTTAAAGTGTACTCTCCCGCCATTCCCTCAAATTCTGACTCCATGTTTTGTACTGAAAATGCATCAAAAATATTCTTATTTGAATATAGATGCAGCTTATAGAATGAAATATTAAGTCAATTGCAACAACACTACACTAATGCAAATGCTAAAGCAAACCTACTTTAATTTACCTGTAGGCAAGATATTAAAACAATGAAAACCTAATTTCATCAAATTGATGCAACTCAAATTTTAGACTACATCACAGTACCCCAGAGGCTGCTACAACAGTAAATACCAGACAATAAATTGTATTAAATCAAATCAAAATGAGTACTTTGGTGTCACAGATTATTTGTGTGTGTGTATAATTTATACTTAAAACTAAGCAGAGAAAGTGTCTCTATTTTAAAAGGAAAACCTTAGAAAGTTCTATCGTTGTTTAAAGTTCTTGTAGAAACTTTTGTTTTACCGAATTAATAAAGACATATTTAATATTATTATTTGTACTGCAGAGCCACCCTAAGGCCTGAGTCTGAGGGTTTCAATGTTCTGGGTGCTGGACAAGCACAAAGAAAGATAGTCCTTGCTCTGAACAATTGAACGAAAGGCAAATGGGATACAACATACAAACAAATGACCCAGTCTTGCAACAGCTTACACATCTGCTCAGCTTTACACACTGTGAGTAGTCCTACTGGCTTCAATGTCCCAAAGGCTTCAGTGGGACTCCTCACAATGCAAGGAACTAAGCATGTCAGTAAGTCTTTGCACAACTGGGGCCAAAATGCTCATATTGATGAGAGCCAGACAAATAGGTTCAATGGGGTTAAGGAGTCCGGGGAGCCCCTACTAGAATGTGGTCGTAGGTAGAGGTAGGGGAAAGGGAGGCCAAGAGTTTGGACATAGGACAGAAGCAAGGGTTCCCCACATAATATCAGGGGATTTACTCATTTGGGCCTCAAACCCACTTTTCAAGTGGAGGGTGTGGCAAACTCTCTTCCCCCCCCCCCAACCCCCCCCACAAAAAATATTAAACTCAGAGTGCAGAGTTTCCATTCTCTTATGTGGCTAATACCCATGTAGGGGAGTATGGAGCTGAACAAGTGGAGGGCTTACAGCAAAGAGGTGGTCACCTGACTTAGTTGAGGAGAAAGATAGCAACTTTGCAGAGAGACCGGCCTGGCAGGGGAAGAAGAGATACAGGAGACCTGGCTACAGAAGTGCTAACAAATAATTATTTGTCATTTAGGAAAACCTGTTTAGGTTTTGATTCTCTCTTTCTCTCCCCCCACCTCCTATTTTATTATTCCCCCACTCGGACAAAAACAATTAAGATGCAACATCTCATTTATAAGATTGGCTGTAAGCAGCATCAAATTCAAGTGTTTCATTACAGATGACAAACCTCACTCACAAACACATTGTAACAATCTGAAAGCCTTCTGCCTGAAAATCATTAATCCATATTGATGCCTTCATTTCATTTGAATGAGTATTCCATGAAGACGTTGCAGTATACACAAATGAACCCTGACTGGATGATGTGATAATCTTTGATTCACTCAAGAGAAAGACAGTACATGATTTGAACCAAAAATTTACAGACTTCATTGCAATATGGAGACATTAAAAAATGGACAGAAATGGCAACAAGAGTACGGTCCTATTGTGCCTATAGTTTTGTCACAATCTCCTCTTTTTGTGAAATACTAGCCCTCAAGAATGGTGTCTGAATGGCTCCTGACTAAATAAGTGTCTTTACTGTTGAAGGAATCTTTGCCAAGGTGAGGGCTCTGGACAGTGCTTCTTTATGTAATTATTAGCATTATTTGCATGATCTGAGAATCCAGCAGCTCTAACTGTGATCAGGGGCCCATTGTGCTAGACACTGTACAAAGAGCCAATCCCTGTTCTGATCTTATAAAATTGCTTTGTATTTAGCTCTCACAACACGAGTTGCAATTTAATTGCTTACTCCGGGGGGCATTCTGTGCCAAAAAATTAAAAATTCTGCGCCAAAAAATAAATAAAAATTCTCCGCAAAATATTTTAAAATTCAGCAAAATTCTGCATATTTTATTTGTCAAAATAACACTACATAATCACACCAGTTTCAATTATTTTGATAATTTATTTCAAAATACCTGTCAGCAAGTGTGTCTGTAACAATACAGACATGCAAATTTCCCCCAAGGAGTAGAGACTTAAGGAAACCCCTATGACAACCCAGTTCCTGTTTCTCTGTTCCCTTTCCTGCCCCCCAGAGCCCAGCTGGGGGGCCAGACATCCACAACCCTTCCCCCTCAGAGCCCAGTTATGGGGCCCACCCCAGCCAATGCACCCAAACCCCCTCCCACATGAGCCCAGCCGTGGGTCCCCCCTACCCCAGATACCCGCACCCCCTTCCCTCCCCTCCAGATCCCAGCCACGCCCCCCCCAGCCCAGATACCCACACCTCCTTCCCCTAGAGCCCAGCCACAGGGCATCCTCTTGCCCAGATACCCACCCACCCCTCTCGCCTAGAGCCCAGCCATGGTCCCCCCAGCCCAGACACCCCCCCTTCCAGTCCAGGGACCCAGAGGGAAATACAGCCTGATGCTGGACCCCAGGCTCACACAGAGTTTCCTGCATGCCATCCTTTCCTTCCTTCAGGGCATGCTGGGAACTGCAGCTGCCAGTAATCCTCTAGCTACCTCTCCCTCCCCGCAGCTGTGCCGTCTGTCTATGAACTGGGCTTTGCTGGGTCCAGTGGCAGCTTGCAGAACTGCAGTCCATTTCTGTGGGGGAAAGGAAATTCTGTGCACACAATGTTAATTTCTGCAAAATTCTTCATTATGCAGTGGAGCAGAATTCCCCCAGAAGTAGCACATGATTCAAACCAAGCATAACCAAAAATCCCCAGACTTTTCTGTAAACACAAATATTTTAAGAAACCCTTTCCTCAGTTGATAAAAGAATAGTAGTTATTCTAGGCATAGGTAAATAAATCAAAATTTGTAGAAAAGGTCCACAGATAGAGGATCAGCGGATGATACAGAGACATATTATCTTGTAAAAGATAACAAAATGCTGGCCAACAGAATGGATGATAAAAACAAGGGGAGAACTGCAGGTTTCCATCTGACTGGAGTTCTGAATAAAGTGGAAATGAGAGACCTGGGTTATTACATTGGTTAGCAGAAGTAATTTTTTGCCCCATTGGCTCAGTATATTCTATTTCAGTGTTCTCAACTAAAGAAAATGTGATATAAATTCCTCCCTTCCTTTGATCTGTCTTAATTTAGAATCAGTACTGTCCTGTTTCAGTTTTTACATCTAACTATGTCTTCAATAATTGTTAGCAACGGATAATTTAATTATGTCTCCCCCCTCTGTTGCAGTGCACACCTGATAATCATCTAGCTTCATATAAGAGCCCATTGGTGCTGAGTTTCAATTTATTTCCCTGTAGTTTTAAGATAGGATTTTTAATATAACTATCCCAATTACTGTAAATTATAGTAATTTTTAGGTATTTTATCACATATGTTCTGTTAAAAAGCACCATCCAGATCCTCAGTGGCATAAAATTGGGACAGCTCCACTTCAGTCAATGGACCTATGTTGATTTACATTAGTCAAGGATATAATCCTCTTTTTTAAAGAAAGAATTTTAATAAACTTGAGCCAAACTAATATTTCAAACTAGAGACTTACTAGGTACCTCTTTTCTCTAGAATAACCAGTGGGGCTCAGCCTAATATTTGTCAACATTTAACTTTTTATATATATATTTCTACAAAATAACTAGTTCCTATGTAGAATGAGAGTGATGAAGGGTTAATTAGAAAAAAAAAAGATGGTGGCACTATGGATTTTCAACCTACGTATCCACTGAATCATGGTATGGTTAGAGATGGACCTTGCCTTAAGAGTCTAACTTTCTTGTGAGATTTTTTTTCTTAAAGTATCCATCTTCAAAGGAACATTCTTTTCACCAGTTCCTCTCTCTTTCTTGCATTCTTCTCACTTCAAAGAGACTATCTAAATGATATAGTAACTTAGCTGTGCTCTGAAAACAAATTCTCTTTCCATTCTACAAAGTAAAGAAGAGAATTTTTCTTGAATGTATTTTTTCATCAAGGGAATCTCTTTTACAATCTCAAGAGAAGTGATACTTCTTGAAGATATTTCTGCAGACCCCAATGTTTTGAATAACCTGTTTGCATATATTTCTAAAGAGAGAGAGCCCACAAGATTAACATAACTTTGAAGAAATAGTGCAGCAAAAATACAATTCTCATCAAGAGGCAGAGTGAACTTTTAAAACTAGATCATGGCCACACTAATAACTGAAAGAACATGATGTCACATGGGTGTAATTAGGAGAGTCATGTGTGTAAAAAGCCAAACATGGCTAAGAACTAAAAAACTGGACAGCAACTGAACACAAACCCCATATATACGCTGGTTGTGTTGTTGTGGAGGTGATTGTGTTGATTTGTATGGGGGTTGTGTTGTGCTGGGAGAGTTGTGTGGAGTTGCGTAGATGGTAAATGAGGGGTGTGTGCTGCCTTTGTATATTGGTTATGGTGTGGATGGTTGGGTTGATTTGTCTCAAGGGTTGGGGGATTGCGCTGGGAGACGTGTGTTGATTAGTGTGGGTGCAGTTGAGCCAAATAATCCACCATCTGTGCAGTCTCCATTATACAAACAATGGAATTATTGTATATAAATTAGCTCTAGAATAATTGGTTGAATTACCTCTGATTTCAGTCTTGGCAATGGCATAGATCCATTTCTTACTGGATCTGTACCGTACAGGTATAATTTGTAAAGTCAAATGGCAGAGAACTTAAACATTGGATGGTAACAGACCATAAATCCCAGTGGTGATTTAACCTGGTGATATTCTGAAAACAAAACAAAACTCTCAACCATGCCTGTAACTGCTTCAATTGCTTTACACTGACAGTACAGACATTTTAGGCTTCAGAGTGACACAGAGTGGCAATCCTGGAATCTTCTTATATAATAACTATTAAAAAGGTATTTATTCCTAGTATCACAAGTGCTTAGTCTCTTATATGTTCTTTCCTTATGTTCTATTATTTGTATCTGTTCTTTGTATTGTGGTAGCACCTAGACACCTTCTTCTCACAGGCTGGCTGGCCCTTTAAAATAAGATCAGCTCAGCCTTTCCTGGGACCTAGCAACTATCCCTCAGCCTTGCTGGTGACCTAGCAATTCAGTGATAATTAAATATGCCAGCTGAGTGGGATGGAGATTTAATTATAATGACTGACCCAGCTGCAGGGAAGCAGAGTGAGATCTATTTAAACAGAGCTGAGACCCCAGTCTGGAGGAAGAGACCCAGGAGAGAGGAGCAAAAAGAGTTTCTTCTCTGGAAAGGGCCTGTGCAAGTCAGTCTGGAAGATACCCTCAGAGAGCAGGTCAGGCACTTGTGAGGGGGGCTTGAGTTAGGCCCTGTAAGAAGCAGGAAGATCCCTGGGGGAAGTTCCTATATTCCCTAGGGAGGGGAGGCAATGGGGGAAAAAACTGTTTGGAGGAAGCAGCATAAGAGAAATTCTGCAGGGCCCAGGAGTAGAAGCCAAGAAGCAGAGGTCTTCAGTGGAGCCCAGAAGGGCTGAAGAATTATTAGTTTGGGTTTATTTGGACATACAGATGGACCTCTTGATCCTCCAGAAGGGGAAAGAACTTTTAAGCCAGGCCATGGAAAACCCAGCCAGACCATTGTGGGGCAAAATAAGTGGCTATCAGAGAGTGATAGAGGCAAAGTCCCCTGAAACATAAGCCCCTGACACCACAGGGACTAGTGGAAGCAGTAAGAGCAACTGCTTGCTCTTAATGCAATCAAACAAGTTATTTGTCTTCAGTTCTCAGGTCCTTCGTGGCCAAACACTGCCCTACCTATAATCTTTCACACTCTATTGAGTTACAACTTCCATCTCCACTGTGTCAGTAATGTTAGCGTTCAACACCCATTTGTTACATTTTCAAATAAGCACCTTCAGGTTTTCTCCTGTACTGCTCCTCACACATAAGAGGAGCATCATGTAAACATTCACAAGGCTTCCTCCTTGTACTGTTCCAAAAGAATCCATCCTGAAAACTCTCCTTTGCCACAACACCTGCTAAAAAAAGAAAACAAAAAACAACACAACACACCTTCACTGATAGGCAGCTGGAGTGGTACTGGATACCCACAGTCTATCATGCTGACCAGTGTTGTCTCATTGTTTTTGTTGTGCTTCCCCATCTGTCTCTGTATCTTGTTTTATACTTAGATTGTAAACTCATTTGGACAGTGACTGCATTTTGTTGTGTGTTTGTACAAAGCCAAACACAGTGGGTGCACTGGTCTATGACGAGTGCTCCTGGACACTATCACAATACAAATAAAGAATACAATCAGGGAGTAGCATTGGATTCTGAATGAAAAGATGGTGCCTGACCCTGATAGCTTGCAATCTAAGTATATGGTAAGATACAACAGACTGATACAAACAGAGGAGGTGGTGATGGAAGTTTGCTCCATATTTTAGTACAATCTTATTCCCCAGCCCATGCCTTAGATGACTAATATGCAACAGAGAGCAGCCAAGAAACAATGAAAAGGGAGATGTAAATAACAATAGCAACTAAATGGCCACAGACACATCTGAGAAATTACCTGTACACCCTACATGTATAACCAAAGATCACCTAGGATCTAATCTGTCATTCCCATTAAACAGCACCTTACAGGCCAAAAGGCCTTATTCTTCTCACTGCGCCCACGTGGGGAGTAAGTTATTAATCAGTGTAAAGGTGGCAGAATCAGCCCCTTGTGGGGAAAGTATGGCTCACAAAAGTATGGCTCTGCTGTTTTTGTCCAGTGCCACTTTTGAACTATTCAACCAAATGAGAACTTCCCTATTCAATGCCAACCTGTGAAAAACTGTCAGCAATACTGAGCAGCAATGTTGAGCAGCCATAAATCAACTTGCACATCTTCTGTTGAATGGCCTGCAAAGATATTTGTATCTGTTCTATAAATAACAAGAACCATGTTACTTGTGCTATAAATGGGCATATAATAATAAATGAGACCAGTATCCAACTTTCCAGTTATAAAATATTCCAGTCCACTTGTGCAGGTGTGCACAAGATCTCAAAGTTTCTGGGATAGGAAGATAAATGAAAATGAGAGTACAGTTCTGGCTCAAACACAATTTATCGAGATTACAGTCACTGGCCTCTTATTTTATCATATGTGCTCCTAACACTGATTAAAAAGAGTTGATTTTGTTATCTATATGAAACCCTCCTACTTTTTCTTTTTGCGGGAACTGTGGGCAAATAAATGCTCTTTTGTCCCCCATCCATAAATATCTGGAGGCCTTTTTTGCTGGTTATCAACTATAAAAGCAAAGTCAAATAAGGGTGCTATCTCTATTACTGCTGTACACATGGGACTTCTTACTCACAGACAGAACACTTCAAATTCCAGTTACTTTATTTCAGCTGGAACAAGTGATAGGGAAAGGGGGTGATTTATTACAGAGGTAGCATAGCTTAAAAAACAACAACAACAAAACTAGCTTTTCTTTCACCTGTCTCTGTTCCTTTCCCCTTTGTTTTTATCCCCATCTCTTTCTCCAGTGACCGGAGATTCTATTAAGGATTATTTGTTGATTGGCTAGTTTTTCTAATAAATGGTCATAAGAAAAAATTTTTCTATTGTTAAATGCGTGTGAGGCACTCTAAAACAACAGTGATGAGGGCCATTCAAGTATCTAGATAGATCAACTGAGTTTGCACATTTGGTGGGCTGTTCTTAGCACTCCCAGCTTGAAAACCAGTCAGCAGTAAAACTTGTTCTCTGATGCTATACAGAATGTTGTGTATGCTGCTGGAATATCTGGCTGAAAAAACAAGCAAACAAACAAACTAAAGTGTTTATATGACAACAGGTCTTTTTGTCCAGAAATGCATATAATATATGAGTGACAATGGCAACCTAATGCTCCTTTTACAGCAAACTTGATTCTCATATTTACAGTTTCATACAGCTATCAAGCAGCTTTTACAGAAAAATAAGTACCATAATTTCCTGAAGTATAAAAAGGAGTATGTGTGTTGTAATTGTATGGTGCTTATATATATATATATATATATATATATATATATATATACATACACACACACACCTCTACCCCGATATAACGTGACCCAGTATAACGCGGGTTCACATACAACACGGTAAAGCTCTGACATGCTGCTCTGAGCAGCGTGTTAAGGGTGCCGGGCCAGGCCGGGGCTGAGGGGTTGGATAAGGGGCAGAGGGTCTCGGGGGCCGTCAGGGCCTGCCCCCCCAGGGTCTGGGAGGCAGGAGCTGTGGGAGAGCACTTTTGGGGGCCCCGCAGTCCCAGAGTGGCCCAGGGGATTAGCGGGGGGCCGGGAGCAGCCCGCTCTGCTTCCCTCGCCCTGGCCCCAGCCGTGTCGCTCGGGGGAGGGGGCTTGGGGGAAGGGATCCCCCCGTGCACTCACCGGCAGCGGCGGAAGCGGAGCAGCCCAGTCCCAGCCCGCTTCACTCCACCAGCTCCGAGCCGCGGTGCTCCGCTTCCCGCTGCAGGTGAGTGCGGGGAGGTTGGGGAAAGGATGCCCCCCGTACTCACCTGTGGCGGGAAGCGGAGCGCCGTGGCTGGGAGGTGGCAGAGTGGAGCGGGCTGGGGCCGCATCGCTCCGCTTCCCGCTGCAGATGAGTGCGGGGGGGGCATCCTTTCCCCAACCTCCCCGCACTCACCGGCAGCGGGAAGCAGAGCAGCCCGGCCCCAGCCCGCTCTACTCCGCCAGCTCCCAGCTGTGGCGCTCCGCTTCCCGCCACAGGTGAGTGCAGGGGGCGTCCTTTCCCCAACCTCCCCCCATTCACCAGCGGCGGGAAGCGGAGAGCCATGGCTGGGAGGTGGCTGAGTGGAGCGGGCTGGTGCCAGACTACTCTGCTTCCCGCCGCTGCCGGTGAGTGCCTGTCAGGGGGCGGGGGTGTTGATAGGGGTCGGAGCACTCAGGGGACAGGGTGGTTGGGTAGGGGGTGGGGTCCTGGGGGTGATTAGGGATGGGGGTCTCTGGAGGAGGCAGTCAGGGAACAAGGAACGGTGGGGGGGGGCAAAGCAAGTTTGATATAACGCGGTCTCGCCTATAACGCGGTGAGATTTTCTGTCTCCCGAGGACCACGTTATATCGGGATAGAGGTGTGTATATATATATATATAAAATGTAACATGAGTTAATTACATATGGTGGCAGATTATGGAAAACATTGAGAGAAAAATTAAATAAAAGCTTTCCTTTACTAGTGTCTGCCCCTTTCCACCTAGAACTCGTCTGTAACTGATCATTCTCCATTTGATGTTTGTCCTTTCTATTAGCACCCCAAGCATCAGGTTAAGAATAAAGGAACAACTCATTTTTCAACAGTCTATGCAGCTGAAGTGTTATCTTACTGGTAAATCAAATAAAAATGTAAAATATATACAGTAGGTAGTTACATGTAAGGACTGTGATAGAAGTAAATTGAAGGAAGAAGTCAAAGGTTCAGTCTCATCCTCTAATACGGCAATGAAAAACACCATTTAAAATATCTTACCCTTTGGTTGAGTTCACAAGTTAGTTGTACACACTTATAAGATATGGAAACTGAATCCTTATTATGGTATAATAGGAAACATCCTTTGTTGCCCAGACAGTAGTTGTGTTGACCGCAGCACTGAAGCATTAAGATTATACATATGTCCTGAAACACCTCAATGCACGATAAACCTTTGATGCATGTCTCCATGAAACAGTGGGTGTGAAGAGTATAGAAAAGCAGTGTGATATTTTTGATCTTTGTATTTTCAGCAGGGATAGAAAAGGAATACAAGGGTGAAGGAGAAGCAATGAGAGTGTAGGAAGTTCAATAGATGGTAGAGGCAAAACCAATACCAGGGACTAATTATCTGATCTTTGAGAAAATTAAATTCCATTAGCCTGAAATTTGCAGTAGACCCCCATCTTTATACAGAGACCAAACAAAACTCAAGATACAAAGCACTCAGGATACAAGTTTGCAGCTGTGGACTGACTCTTTCTACAAAGAAAGGATTTTTTTTTCAATATATTTTGGTGAAGTACATGTTGGGTGGAGGGATAGGGATTAGCCCGTATATGGACTAGAGTACATGAGATCACAAAATGGTAGACAGCAATTAGTTTTACAGGGAATTATGGAAAAAGGAAGTCCCCCCAAAATGTGCTCTGACAGAAGAGAAAAAAAGCAGCTCACTTGCAAGTAAAGAGTCTTATCTACATTACCTTGAATTCCTAGTAGCAGAATTAAACAAAAATAGAACTAAACAAAATAGAGCCTTAACATTTCAGGAAAAAAGGTGTGTGTTTACTTTTGGATTCAGAGATTAAAAGAACAGTAATTTGTGATGAAGGAATTATAACTGGGAATTGGTCCAGGGCTGAAGAACTGAAAGGCAATGGATTCAGAGGATGATGAAAATGGAAGATGAGTTTGAATGGTAGGAGAGTGGAATACTGAGATGAAAGGAAGGGACTAGAGCCAGGCATTACAGTTAGAGAGGAAGAAAGGTAACTGGACAGCAACAGAAAAAAAGAAAGAAAGGAGAAACTGATTGAATTAAACTCAGAGGAAGAGAAGGCATGGAGGCCATGAGCAATTCCACCACAGCCAATACCACCACAGCCTGCTGGCCAGACATGAGAGAAAGAGCTTATAGAAGTACAGTGCACAAACAGAAGCAGAGTTTGCCGGGGAAAATCACTTTTCAACGAATACAGGGATGGAAGAGTTTATGGACTGGTGTGATTGTGTTAGAGAGGGACAAGCAAGCAATGACAGGGAAGGACAGGGTAAGAAAAAAAAACAATTAAATTATTGTAGAAGCAACATTGCTTAGGTTAAGGCCATTGGGACAGGTCTGCTGGTAGTGGCAGAGGATGAGACACCTGGGTTTCAAATTTGACGGTGAGGCAACTGAGCGATGGTGGAACTGAGATGTGTGGAGGAGAGGTAACAATGAAATTTGAGTATACAGAAGAGGGGAAATGAGGGATGGGAGAAGGATAAGTCAAGGTCCAGAAGATGACAGAAGGAAACGTAGTGGAGAAAATGATGGATAGAGTTGAGTGGGAAACAAAATTTTTCCATCCCAAATCAGAAGATGCCCGTTTTGTGATTTGCTATACCCCTATACCAGTTCATACCTACATCCTCAGGACCAGAAGATATTTCTCAATTAAGCACAATTTGTTTTGATTAATTTAAGTTTCTTCAACTACTGTAAACTTTGTTTTTTGAGTTCTGTTTTATAATTCTGTATCAAATGCTTATTCTGCTTCATTTCTTTTAATCAAGTTCCATTTCCCAACTGACGTGTAGTAAGTATTTGCACATGGAATTGCACTAGCGCCAACTTTATTTGTTTATCTGCTGCTGTGACTTTTAAAGTTCTCTTGTAATTCAGTGTAAATGTAATCTTTCTCTGCAGGAACTCTCAGGCACAACTTGATTTTCAAGTTGATGATTCTCACTGCAGTGCAAGTGCATCCTTTACATTTTGAACATAATGTATATGTCTCTGTGTGAGATGCTGACTATTCTTTAATACCAATTTATCCTATAGCTCGTTCCTTATAAATCATAGGATGATCTGATTTCCTACGGAGTGGAATGAAGCATGCCATAAAATTCTAAGATGGAGAAATCATGTAAGTTCTTATGTAGTCCTATCCCCAAATGCTTATTTAAATGTCCGAGCCTCATGGTTTTAAAAAATTGCCTTCCAATATGGATGTGGGATATCTTTGAAATCCATTCAGAACCTTTCTACCTGCTGTGCTTAATTTCAAAATCCAGTGCAATCATTACATATAAAACTGCTTTCCTTCTCTTAGGTGTTCTGTACAGTACATTAATTTTCTATCAATAATCAAAAACATGTTTTGAAGAAAAACATGAATAATGTTCATAAGATGCTTGTAACGTGTAATTTTTTGTCCCTATTGTACATCGATTCATTGCATAAGCCATACATTATATAGTATTAATCATCTGAGTCTATTTTAAACCACGCCTATTTTACACGGGTTGTGATTTGCACACATAGGGCCTGATTCATTGTTCTGTAATGGAGCTGTACTGATGTAAATCCATCCATTGCTTTCAAACAACATGTACAGTATGACACTTAAAAAAAATAATTTGAGGGATTTAAGCAGTGTTCCCAATTAAGGACTTAATCCAAAGACCATTGACGATGGAAAGACTTTGAGACATCAGTGGGCTTTGCATCCCTATGTGTATAGGGAATCTCTCAAATTGTGTGCGGGGGAGGGGACTTTTAAAGAGATAGAAATACATATGTTTTAGTGTGACGACTATATTTCTCTGTATTTGGTCAGCTCAATTTGTCTGTGGATGACATGAGATGGTCAAACACTACTTAATATCCAGATTGTGTGTGACATTAAGAATCAGGATGACCTCTTCACCAGCCCATAAGCATGATATTCCAGCTCTGACACACTTTAAGAAGAGACAACAGTTTGACGTGTGTGTGTCAGAAAGCTTCAGCTGAGCCTCAAGGAGCTCTCACAAAAATCACTCACAAATCAACTAAGTATATGGGAAGCTATGTATTAATTTGAGAGGAAGTGGTTTATATGCTAGCACTTCTTCAGTGCTACATTGGCACTTTGCAATCTGCCTTAAATAAACAGCAGCTCATAGCTGTGCTGCACCATGAGTAGAAGTAGGACAAAAGAGTGACTCAGAGCCTAATTTCCTCCTTGCTCTATGGGGGAAGTAAGCTTTCCCATGTTGCATCTCTTTTTCCAGCTCATCTGTGTTAGCTAGTACATTGGGGGACAGAGTCAAGGAAAACTCTGCCAACTCCCTACTCCTTCCCATCTATTCTTCACTCACCTGTGTGAGAGGGGAACTAGATGCTTGGTGACAGTCTGTGACACACATGAGGGAGTAAGGGGTACCTCGTGGCCACTTAGTCTCCTGTGCTGGTGCTTAAGGTGCTCAAGACATGAGTATCATATTTGTTAAACACAAATGTAGCTTCAGCTATAGAAAATATTTCAGTCCTTTTATGTTTCATTTACATTTGCAATTTGAGTTTTTGTGCTGATGAGAGGTGCCTGATTGACAGCTATGGTGACTAAAGTGCTCAGATCACAAAACAGGTATGGCAAGCGTGCCACAGTGCCTTGCCAATATGCCTTAAAAAGTATCCACCATTGGGGATGACAGTGTGGCTTACTTTTTTGTTCAGTTCTTGGCTTCTCTGTTGAGCATGCCCTTTAATGACTGCTATGGTTGTGGTGGTGGGTTTTTCTGGACATCTGTTCACAAGGAACTGTACTGTAATCAATGCGTTTTATACAAGCCACTTAAGAGCCATCAGCTTTCAGTCAAAGGCTGTATTGGAAGTGGTGACTTTTCCCTGAAACATGGTAACCCAAGATCAGTACACTAAGCCAACCAGACAACAGTTTTAAAAAGCATTTTCAAGACATAGTCTGAACGATGAACATTCTTCTGTGTATGGTGCCATATGTTTCAGTGATCCATTGAAGCCTGAGAGAGCTAGCTTTCATGGATGTTTTGCTCTCACATCCTCTTATTTTACCAGAAGGTGAAGAGAGAGCTCATATACATTACTGCTGTGATAGACTTTGTATTTGATGGTAGAGGAAGGATTGTCTGGTATGTCAAAGAAATGCAGCATTTAATGAAGGACTATGATAATGTCCTCACTCTATATTAAGTGGTGGGCGCTTTGTCCAGGTTAATGGAGAAAGTGAGTGGTCCTCTTTAATTGCAAGGGTGACTTGTCCAGCAGACTGGTAAGAAAGGGGTAATTGCCTGCTCCAAGAGAGAGAGAGTATTATCTGTGAAGCAGGAAGCAGTCACCCAGTAGTCAGCTGGACCAGGTCAGTCCGGGGACTTTCCTCTCTCCCACAGGGAATTGTTGATGGGTGGGATATTTATATCCAGTGCTATGCCAGGAAAGCTCTCTTTTACTGAGACCAGGTAATCAGCACCCATGGTCCCACCCATGGATGTCGTTAAAAACACCAGGTTTTGTCATGATCCACGGGGGGGGCTGGGGATGGAATTCTTTCCTTCACTACTAGATTGGCCGAGGCAAAGTGGGTTTTTCACCTTCTACGCAGCAGATTAGAGGCCCAGTGTATTAGAAAAGGAGGGTTAGGATATAATGTTGCACCTCATTATGCAAGTTTATGGTGGGTGTCCAGTGCGGGTACTCTACGGGGAATGGATACAGATCAGATAAAATGGATTGGTGAAGGTTTAAAGTAGGCATTCTTTAAAGGAGCAGAGAAAGGGGGGTTGGGGCTCCTATGATTGATATGGTGGAAAGCCAACTCCTTTACAGCCCCGCCCCATTAATCTTCAATGGGGGGGGGGGGGCTGGGACAAGGATGGGCAAGATGGAGGGTTGATGGCAACCCCCCAAGTGCATGGAAAGGCTTATGAAATTACCTGCAATGTACAATTTTATCTGCTGAGTTCTCTCAGATATTTAAGAATAAAGTTGTGGCCTAATTAAAACCATATCTGTACTTCCTGTATTTCCTCTGGCATAGCCAGACAAAGCCTCAAGCATTGCTACGGCATTGTCCTTGCAATCAATCCCTACATTTTACCTAGTGTAAATGACTACAACTCTCATATATCAGAGGGGTAGCCGTGTTAGTCTGAATCTGTAAAAAGCAACAGAGGGTCCTGTGGCACCTTTAAGACTAACAGAAGTATTGGGAGCATAAGCTTTCGTGGGTAAGAACCTCACTTCTTCAGATGCAAGTAATGGAAATCTCCAGAGGCAGGTATAAATCAGTGTGGAGATAACGAGGTTAGTTCAATCAGGGAGGGTGAGGTGCTCTGCTAGCAGTAGAGGTGTGAACACCAAGGGAGGAGAAACTGCTTCTGTAGTTGGATAGCCATTCACAGTCTTTGTTTAATCCTGATCTGATGGTGTCAAATTTGCAAATGAACTGGAGCTCAGCAGTTTCTCTTTGGAGTCTGGTCCTGAAGTTTTTTTGCTGTAAGATGGCTACCTTAACATCTGCTATTGTGTGGCCAGGGAGGTTAAAGTGTTCTCCTACAGGTTTTTGTATATTGCCATTCCTGATATCTGACTTGTGTCCATTTATCCTCTTCCGTAGTGACTGTCCAGTTTGGCCAATGTACATAGCAGAGGGGCATTGCTGGCACATGATGGCATATATAATGTTGGTGGACGTGCAGGTGAATGAGCCGGTGATGTTGTAGCTGATCTGGTTAGGTCCTGTGATAGTGCTGCTGGTGTAGATATGTGGGCAGAGTTGGCATCGAGGTTTGTTGCATGGTTTGGTTCCTGAGTTAGAGTTGTTATGGTGCGGTGCGTGGTTGCTGGTGAGAATATGCTTAAGGTTGGCGGGTTGTCTGTGGGCGAGGACTGGCCTGCCTCCCAAGGTCTGTGAAAGTGAGGGGTCATTGTCCAGGATGGGTTGTAGATCACTGATGATGCGTTGGAGAGGTTTAAGCTGAGGGCTGTAGGTGATGGCCAGTGGAGTTCTGTTGGTTTCTTTTTTGGGCCTGTCTTGTAGCAGGAGGCTTCTGGGTACACGTCTGGCTCTGTTGATTTGTTCCTTTATTTCCTTGTGTGGGTATCGTAGTTTTGAGAATGCTTGGTGAAGATCTTGCAGGTGTTGGTCTCTGTCTGAGGGGTTGGAGCAGATGCGGTTGTACCTCAGTGCTTGGCTGTAGACGATGGATCGTGTGGTGTGTCCAGAGTGGAAGCTGGAGGGATGAAGGTAGACATAGCGGTCGGTGGGTTTTCGGTATAGGGTGGTGTTAACGTGGCCATTGCTTATTTGTACTGTGGTGTCCAGGAAGTGGACCTCCCGTGTAGATTGGTCCAGGCTGAGGTTGATGGTGGGGTGGAAGCTGTTGAAATCATGGTGGAATTCTTCCAGGGTCTCCTTCCCATGGGTCCAGATGATGAAGATGTCATCAATGTAGCGTAGGTAGAGAAGGGGCGTGAGTGGACGAGAGCTGAGGAAGCGTTGTTCCAGGTCAGCCATAAAGATGTTGGCATATTGTGGGGCCATGCGGGTGCCCATAGCGGTGCCATTGGTCTGGAGGTATATATTGTCACCAAATTTGAAATAATTGTGCGTGAGGATAAAGTCACAGAGCTCAGCAATAAGTTGTGCTGTGTCATCATCAGGGATACTGTTCCTGACAGCTTGTATTCCATCTGTGTGTGGGATGTTTGTGTAGAGAGCCTCTACATCCATGGTGGCTAGGATGGTGTTTTCTGGGAGGTCACCAATGCATTGTAGTTTTCTCAGGAAATCTGTGGTGTCACGGAGATAGCTGGGAGTGCTGGTGACGTAGGGTCTGAGTAGGGAGTCTACATATCCAGACAGTCCTTCAGTGAGAGTGCCAATGCCCGAGATGATGGGGCGTCCAGGATTTCCAGGTTTGTGGATCTTGGGTAGTAGATAGAATAACCCCGGTCGGGGCTCTAAGGGTATGTTGATTTGTTCCTGTGTTAGTGTAGGGAGTGTCCTGAGTAGATGGTGCAGTTTCTTAGTGTATTCCTCAGTGGGATCTGAGGAAAGTGGCCAGTAGAATTTGGTATTGGAGAGTTGTCTGGCGGCCTCCTTCTGGTAGTCAGACCTGTTCATGATGACAACAGCACCTCCTTTATCAGCCTCTTTGATGATAATGTCAGGGTGGTTTCTGAGGCTGTGGATGGCATTGCGTTCTGCACGACTTAGGTTATGAGGCAAGCAATGTTGTTTTTCCACAATTTCTGCCTGTGCACGTCGGCGGAAGCATTCTATGTATAGGTCCAGACTGTCATTTCGACCCTCTGGAGGAGTCCATGTGGAGTTCTTCTTCCTGTGTTGTTGATGGGAGGGTATCTGTGTATCAGTGTGCTGTTCAGTGTTATCTTGAAAGTATTCTTTGAGTCGGAGGCGGCGAAAGTAGGCTTCCAGATCACCGCAGAACTGTATCATGTTCGTGGGGGTGCTGGGGCAAAAAGAGAGTCCCCGAGATAGGACAGACTCTCATGTAAGACTAAGGGGCAAATCCAAATATGACTTGAATACTGGTACATTTACTGCAAAATAGAAGAGACTGCTTTATGTTCCCCTTCCTAGTACTTGCTTAGCCTACTACTCATCCCTTTCAACCTCCTCAGCATGTTAGTTACACTTATTTTTCACACCAAAGCAAATCCAACCACGCTTAAAGTCACTACTGAATCTGCTTCAATGAATCTGTAAAAGCTGAAATGCAATATATCTTACTTTAGCGTTTGGGCAGAGGGATAAAAAAATGACTGGATGGCCCTCAGGGTTGGAGACACCTTCCCCTTTAAAAAAGAGCATTTCCCCACTTCCAAAAAAAAAAAAAAAGTCAAAGATAAAGTAGCAACAGAGTCAATAAGTATATTTCATTTTAAAGTGCATCTTTGGCACTAGCAAACATGGTTGGCAAATTCAGCCTGTAAAACGGCATTTTATATTAAAGAGATGGAAAGGAAAAAACGGTGTTACTTATCAGCATAAGAAAATATGCTCAGCATACAAGGGATTTATTTTCTTTATATATGTAAAAGGGCGACCACCTGATGGTGAAATCCCATACAGTATCAGTTTCCCATGTTGAATATTGTATTTTCTTCATGCTGGTAAAGCCCATGATAAATATTTTGACAGTCAACCCTAAACACAACCCCCTGAAGTATTATGAAACCTCTGATGCTCTTTAAAAGCTAGAAGTCTTCCAACAGGCCACTATTGTTTTCCAGATCTCTATTCCTAAAGGCTGTTTGGCACTGTGACTGCCAACTGGCAATACCCAGCTGATGAAAACAATGAAGAAACAAAATGGCTTAATTTAAAGACTATTTTCCCAATGAGGACAAAATGAGTCTGCAGGAAAAAAAAAAGTTCCTTTCTTGTTCGGTCAAAACATTCCGGAAAGTTACTGTAAGCAGTATCACTAAATGACAATCCTATGGACTAAAATTATGTATTTTATAGAAAACAGTGTCATTATATGACATCTGAGTATTCACTACATAACTACATTAATGCAAGATAGAAGTTTTTAAACGCACACACAAAAAATCAGGAAATAGATATGTAATTGAAAACTGATGGAGAAATGGAATGTGTTCTCCCTTGACTCCCTTCAATCTTGTACAGTTGTTTTGTCCCTTACTTATTTTTATATTGTCAATCACTAGCATTGATCGGAAAAATGGTATTTTCTATGAATATTTATGAAAGAAACAAAATCACATGTTTTGTTTATTATTAAAAAAATTGTATGGATATTTTCAATTTTTTCCAATAAAAAATCAAAACACAAATAGAAAATATGGAGGGTTTAGAAAAAAAGAACAGATTTTCATTACAAAATAATAAATTAAAGTGGCTGTTTGAGTTGAGAATGTCTTTATTTATCTAACTGTACTTTTCACCCTTATTCTAGGATCTTTGCCTTTTCAGGGACCTGACCTGAAGCCCACTGAGATCAATGAGAATCTTTACATTTACTCCAATGGGCTTTGGCTCAGGCCATAGAAACAGCTTTTTTTTTTTTTTTTTTACTCATGAGGTAATAATGTCCCTGTTATAATCATCTTGATCCTTAGAGCTGGGCAATTTTTTCTCTGTTTGATTTATTGACATTTCAAGCCTTTCAAAATTTTCTAACCAGGGCTGTCCTTAGGATTTATGGGGCCCTAGGCAGTATTATTAAACTGGTGCCCCTATGCCCGACTTGTGACACAGCCACCCCTGCCCGTGGATCCCCAGAAGACCCTTCCCCCCCATTGCTGACACACACCGAGCTTTGTATGCAGTAGACACCTCACGGTGGCAGAGAGTCATAGTTCCCCACAGAGACCCCCATACCCTCTCCCTCACGCAGAATGCGCCACGTCAGTGCATTCAGCTCTGTGAATACGGCCCCTGCTTAAGGAGACTGCAGCGCGCACTGGGTGTGCAGGAGCCGACCCACTCTCACCTGCTGTCCTGGTGGTGCCCCAAATTTTCGGGTGCCCTATGCAGCCACGTATGCTGCATATGCCTAAGGACGGCCCTGTCTCTAACCATAATCCCACTCACTCCTCAATTAAATCTGTATTTGCCGTATACATACACAGAATAAACATGGCAAACTGAACTTTGGTTTTATGTTAGCTTAAACATCTCATTCATAGATGAAAACTGGGCATCAAGGCTAATGATAGGGATTTAGTCCCACTCAGCATGTAAAAGCAACCATTCTAGTTACCTGCACCTCATCTGGTGACAGTACTTCTAAAGTACTTTTCTTATAATCAAGCATTCTGAACTATTTTATAAAGCATTTAATTAGCAAAGCAACATTATGCAGACAAATGTAGCAGCTAATATATGCCCAGCAATAACCTTCACACAGCCATGAACATCTGCATCAATGCCAGTTCATTTAGTTTTGTATTAGAATAGGAAATTAAAATACCTAGGACATAAGGTTTCTCTTTTGATAAGACCCCATTGAATCTCTATACTCCATTTCAACAACTATTAGAATAAGCACAAAGTCATCATTCTATTCAACTCATGCTGGGATACAAAACTTCCTGATGTTAACTGCTGTTTAACTAGTGTCAAGTGCCCATATCAGAAGTTTGTAGAATATTATGTTTTAACACTATGGGGGACACAATTCACTCAGAAGGACAGTGCTCAACTGACATATCATGTTAAGTCAGACAATTGAATTCTGATTTCTCAGTGGAAACTTAACATAGAATAAAGTATGTGACTCTTGGATTCAGAAGTTAAGGCTACTGTCTAACCTGAAATATCAGCCCAAGTGTTGGTAGCCAGCTATTTCCAAAAGTAGGCAGCTAAAAGTGAGTCTCCTAAATCCATATTTAGGAAATTATATAAGCTACCTGATTTTCAGAAGTGCTGAGCACCCAATAGTTCCTATTGAGGTCAGTGGGAGATGCTGAGAACTCAGTGATCTGAAAACTGAATTGCTGATTTCAGTTCCTAATATGGATTCAGGAGACCAATTTTAGGCTCCTAATTTTGAAAATCTTGACCATGATTTTCTTTGACAATTAAGACATTCAGCAGTGTGGTCTCCAGAGAACTCAGATAAATAAATAAATAAAATAAACCTTAATTTTTTCTATAGACTTAGGGTCCCAAAGCCCACTGAAGTCAGTGAGTCTTTCCATATGAATTTAGTGGGATAATGGGTGCTGAATGGTGTGTGCTGGACTTAGAAACAAAATTATATTGAGTGGCTGAAATGGAAGTCCCATTTGAAGTACATAATTCTCCAAAATTTGTGTAACAAAGTTCCTCTCTTTGCACATCTGTCTTGCGGTATGTCTATACTACACGCTGGATCAGTCTAGTCTAGATGCGGTAAATTGACCCCCATGAGCTCTCCTGTCAACTCCTGTACTCCACCAGCACGAGAGGCGCAGGCAGAGTCGATGGGAGAGCATCAGCTGTCGACTCACCACATTGAAGACACCGTGGTGAGTAGATCTAAGTATGTCAACTTCAGCTACATTATTCACATAGCTGAAGTTGCGTAACTTAGATCGATCCCCTCCCCCCCCCACAAGTGTAGACCAGGCCTTGGATTTACAATGGCCATTACTGATCACTTTATTGTTACTCTTGTAATCACAAATATTAAGGCTGCAGACTGAAATATTTTGCATCAACTTCTTTCAGATAACCTCCCATGATTGAAAAATATTTTCCCTTCTACTGTGTTCTCTAAAGCTACGTCATGAGAAAAGAAAATGTTGTTAAGCTAGTGTCACAGTACAAAAAAATGTGACCCCCTCCCAAAAAACGGCTGTGATGTAAAGAACTCTTACAGTTATAAAATAAGGGTGTTTGGGGGGAAAGAAGTTTGGGGAAAAAAAGACTTTGAGCTGTGTTTCAAGAAACCTAGTGAATGTATGAGTAAGGAAAGACAGAACAATGAAAGTATAAGCTCAACCTCTTCAGTGCTTTCATGAATGCTGTACATCTTGATACTCATTCAATTTCTGTTCCATCTAATGCAATTTCCTTTTTTTTTTATTTTAGAGAGTCAAATATTATACCTCCCCAACGATATATCATTATACAGTAATTTTACCTTTTAATCGTTGCAGAAATTTAGCTATGACCCACCTAAATCTGATGTTGAGTTACCCACTATTCCTGACTTTGTAATGATCACAAAAAGTGATCTTGAAAACTTTAAATATGATCTATGTATCATTTCAGGCTTCCTGCTCTTTTGTTATTTAGTGGGTCTTTGACTTTGGTAGTGCTTGATATGTGTCATAACTTTGGAAACTGGAGGTTTGAAGGCTATAGAGGACAAAGAACAAAATCTAGGCATTGTAGCTTCATTGTTGTTACTGCACTTCTCTCTCAGGAAATTTCCTAAAATTGCCTTACAGTTCCACTCTGATCAGTGTTATTTTTCTTCTGACAACTATGGAAAATTATTATATTTAAAGTTCCTTTGACTTTTATAATTACTTCCAGTAATGCTGAAGGCCAGGCTTCCTCTACTGTATCATGTGTGGATTTCTTTCTCCTCTACTGCATGAGGAGAATGCTAGTAGAAAAGCATTATTATCTAAATGAAGAAAACATCCGTTAATAAAGAAAGTGAGGTGGGCATAAGAGATATGGGGGAAATTCTGGTTCCATTAACTTCAGTGGGGCCAGGATTTCACCCAGGAAGCTTATATGCAGCCATTTTGTTTATACATTACAATTAAAGCTGGCTGGCAATTCCATCCCACAAAAAGTTTTGCATTTATGAAAAAAAATCATCCTGAATGGGGACACTAAGTCAAAACCTTTTTTTTTTTTTTTTCATAGAAATGAGTTTGATAACTTCTGTTGGAATTTTTCAGCTTCTTGGCAGCCCACCGGATAGGCGGTTGACAATTTTACTTTCTCCTTGCAGGCGGAAAGTGAAATTGACAACATCCTTGCAAGTGGTCAGCTGTCCTTTAGGTTTTCTGATGGAAAATTTTCAGCAAAATTGAAATGTTTCTATGATTTTTTTTTTTTTTTTTTGAGAAACGGGCATTTTCTGACAGAAAATTTCCAAACAGCTCTAATTACAGTATCCACATAATATGGAAGTGCCCACCTCACAAAAGCCACCATAATCGCTGGTTCTAATTGGAAACTCTTTGGCAAGGACTACATTGGAATGGAGACTAAATGACTCTGATCCCTCTCTAGAACAGGGAAGAAGCATATTGATAGGACAGCATGTTAATGCTTGCACTGTAGCTATCCTATTTCAGGAATAGAAGATGTTAGGTATGCTTGCTGTTAATCACTTACTTTTCCCAAAAATACATGAATTTAATTCCTTTGCTATTATGCTCTTCTCCTGTGATGCTGTGGCAATGTTCCTCTGAAGCACAGATATGCTATTGCTATGTTGGCTCTTAAAAGTAAGAGACCAAATACATGACACTGCATCTGGCATGTGTTTTGCTCCAGGTACTACAGTACCTATACATAAGTACACTTAGCAGCTAAGTGACTGGAGAAGTAAAATGCTCAAGTTAATGTAGTAAAGCTATTAAATATATGCTATTCCACACTATAAAGTAATGTATTTAATGTTATGTATTTTGTGATACATGCATAATATGCTCTTAAAGAAATAATTATTTGGGAGTTTCATTTTTTATTTCTTACTTCTGCTTCAAAAGAAATTCTAAAGTGTGGAGGATTGAGCTTAATGAAGCAGATGCTTTCTATACCTAGGGCCTCTCTACCATATAATGTGGGAAGCCTTGAATTTCTTGACTGCACAGGAACCCTGACTAGGAAAGGACATACTCTGTTGGGTTTGGTAGTCATTCTAGGTGCTTTCCTGAGCAATAACTGTTCACTGTGATAATTGCTTTGTGATTTCTGGAGATGATTGATGTAAAATAAATTGATACATTAAAAATAAATGTTCACTCACTTAAAAAATAAAAGCACACTTTTGAAAAATTAATATTTTATCATGCTGAGATAAGCCAAGAAGTGAGCAATAGTCTCAAACATGTAAAGTCATCAACTAACCCAGAAGGCAACCGATACTTGCCACAGTCATTGATAGTACAGTTAGTTGTCAACAAGTCTGACAACAAAATGTCTGACTAATCTTTTTTTCTCCCAATAATAGCTACCTCTTCATTGATGGGAAAAAAATAGATTAAGTCACAAGCTGTTCTTTTCCACATCTATGTCCCAGATTTATTGTCAAAGGCATCTGCTGTATCCCAACCCATTTCATCATCTAAAAAGAAAATCAGAACCAGAAAAACTAAATATAAGGGCATCTATCTCTATAGACAAGAAAAAGTCCAGCATCATTAGTCTACTGCAGTTTTCATTAGATATCTACCTTTCAGAGTGTACAGTGCTCAAAACAGCTCCAGCATATTTCCTTGACTTGTTTTGTTTTGTTTTGAAATACACTACTTAAGATTAAATATTTTGCCACACTCTGGAAAGGATAGCTCTTCAATCACCTGTAAAAGACAGGAAGACAGCCAGGTCACTGGCACAGCAAAAAGCAACAGTAATTGGGCATACATTACCCCAAACAACTCCTATATGGTCTCCTGGGTGACTCTTTTTTGTTTTCTTTCCTTTACAGATTCTATGCTACAGCACCATACCATATTGTATCGCAACCATCACCAAGGAAAAGGCTATAGTTACCAGACCAGTGTGTCTGATATTGCTATATTTCTTTATATTTAGGGATGAATAAAGAGTGACTCCTGAACGGCCTTGCACAGATAGAGGGGCAAGGCCTCTAGCTTCTGTTCTCTTGTGTGGCTGCATACGAGCAACTTATAAATGTAGGGCAAAGCAAGGAGTGCTCACGTCTGTTCTTGCCCTCTGGTGAGCAGAGTACAAGAAAGGGGCTAGAGAGGAGTTAGGTCTGGTCCTGAATTATGTTCTTTCTAGAGCTCCTTCTGGAGCACTGGAGCTATACACCATCCTTTTGGTTGGCATAACAAATGAAAGAACACATAGCTAACTATTTACACTATCGGTGGTCATCATGTGATAAACAAACGGGCCAGAATGCTAATCATTCAGTCAAGTTATTTTGTTCAACTCATTTTGCCCAACTCCTAAATAAATACATGCAAACAAGTCCACTTTAGGACTGCAGGTAAAAGAGAATAAGAAATGCACTTCTTCAATGAGATGTAAGGAAAAGCCTTACATTGTGACACAAACAAAGATAACCCAGAGACACAACTATTTACAGCGGAGAAGAATGTTATTGCTATGCTAAAGTTAATTCTCAGTATTTAACTAATCTGGGCCAATGTTAAGGTCCCCAAAAGTCTGTTGTTGCCAATTAGAACAGGGATTACCAGATTACATGTATTCACTCATCCACCCAAATGTGTCAGAATCTTGGAGATAATTTTCTTTAGCTTTAATAGAATTTCTATTGAGGCAATTTATCCTCAGAGCACGTGGTGTGAATCGCTCAACTGAGCCTACTAAAAGATTATCCAGGAAAACAGCACAGAAGACTCAATTGTCAATGAGTGATTTTGTTACCAGCTGTTTTGATTGCAGGCTCACACACATACATCACCCTGTACCTTTTCATTTACCCAGAATAGATTTATGAATTATGTACCACTTTGTAGATGATCATGTTACTGAGCCTACACTCTACCCTTAGAGCAATTTGTTGTTTAGGTTTTCTTTAGGGGATATAACATTGATAGCTTTATTGTATTCTAGTGCATGGCCATCCGACACTTATTTGATAAAAGTCCCAAACAATGGCATGTTTGGATCCTTTTTAGGTTTGAATTTACTTATTAAAATTATAGTTCATGAACTTTTTTTTATTGACTACAGAACCAATTACTCAGTCTTTTCCCCTTAATGTTTCCGTCCAGGATCACTTGGAATACTTGGATGTAAGGAGAAAAAAATACCCAGATACAAAGCACTGTGGCTGTGGTGGAGGCAGGAGGAAGGAGTAGTAGGGTGACCAGATGTCCCGATTTTATAGGGACAGTCCTGATATTTGGGGCTTTTTCTTATATAGGCACCTATTACCCACCCCATCCCGATTTTTCACACTTGCTATCTGGTCACCCTAAGGAGTAGTGATCTTGGGGAATGGAGTAGAGAGGATATGTATGAAAGCAGAGAGCTTAGAAGTTGGGGAGGGTGCGCGGTGAGAGGTAAAATCAGAGATAAAGGGGAGGAAAATAAAGGAATGCAGTAAAAATGTGGGGAGGGAAAAGTGTGAGGACAGTTAAGTAAATGAGAAGAGAGGGAATACAGTAAACATAGGAGGAAAGAAGAGGCACAGCAAAGAATAAATTAAGAGGGGAGGAGAAGATGGTGAGAAAAACATGTGGTAGTTGTAGCTAGAATTTTCAAAGGAGCCTGAGGGAGTTGAGCCCCAAAATATCATTGAAATTCAATGAGATTTGGGCATCTAATTCTCTTCTGCGCCTTGAAATAAATCTCCGTTTATAAGAATAAGATACAGGCAACGTCATTTTTAAAAAAATTTTTTGTTTGTTTAAAATATTAATCTATCCTAAATTATATGAATATGCAACATTTATTTTTTAACCTTTGGGTACATTCATTTAAGTTAGTACAAGCCACAGCCAGTGGAAAATCTACCCATGACAATGTCTTGGCCTCTTTTTTGCATGCTACTTTTGCTGCAAACTGAATTTTTTGGCTCATAATCAATAAAGAGGCTGAAGTACAACTTTAGTGTAAGTTTCTTCTGTGGATATAATGCAAGTTGCCTATTTTCAGTGACTATCAGTTATTAAAGCTATATTACAATTCATTTATTATTAGAAGAGGTATCTGACACTGAAGAACCTTTTCATTGTGCAGGTAGCAACAGTAACCATATATCAGGACTCTAAATCAATTATTTAATATACACACACACACACAGTTTAAAGGCAACAGCAGTTCCTGAGAGGAAAAGACTGGAAAAACTAGAGTATAGAACAAAACAAAACAAAAATATTCATAGAATATATCAGGGTTGGAAGGGACCTCAGGAGGTCATCTAGTCCGACCCCCTGCACAAAGCAGGACCAATCCCCAGACAGATTTTTCCCCAGATCCCTAAATGGCCCCTTCAAGGATTGAACTCACAACCCTGGGTTTAATAGGCCAATGCTCAAACCACTGAACTATCCCTCCCCCCAATATTCAATATTGTCTCCCATCCTATCAACAAGAGAAGCATTGCCAAGGATTCTGTTAAGCTTTTATACCTCTGGGAATGATTTCCACTAGCTAGATCCCCAATGGGGAAACTGGCTATTGCTGAAGATCCCACATCACAGCACATCATGGTCTACCTTGAAAAAAAAATGGTGATAATCTATTCAGGCTTCAAGGTTCCTCTGACAGCAGGTTGGCCACAGGGATTGTTACCAAGTGGCCAAAGTGGATCCCTCTAGCGAATGTTCTAATTCTGAAGCTCTCCCGCACACTGAAAGACCATGTTAGAGAATGAAAGATCCTGTAGAGTTTAATCAATATTGATAAGTTTCCCATAACATTTTTAAGCCAGTGGATATAATTCTGTACCAGAAATATAGTACGCAGAATGTCTATGTTATTTTTTAAAGTTCCATAGGAATAGTATCTGTGTCTACAGGATTTTTGTGTGTGTGTAATTTCTATTGAACTCTTTTGGCATTATCCTCTTAAATTCAGCAGGATTTCTCGATAAGGGTTAGGTGGCAGTACTTCGCACTAACCACAGGACAAGCCTTCATGAAACTTAAAGTAACATTTCTGACACCTATTTTCAGTACCCAGAGGAAAGTTCAACAGTATAACATGTTTCTTTAATGCTGTCTTCCATCATACATGCAAGGGAACACTGCTTTGTTATTTTAGGGTGTTTTATAAATGTAGGTTGCTGATGCTAATTTCTTATACAGAAAAACTCATTAGTAGTCACATGAACTTCACAAACAAGTGAATAAAAATAGAGAGTTCAAATTTTCTGGCTACCAACCTTGACATTATCTAAATAAATTAGGATATTTCTGGGAGAAAAATAATTATGAAATAAAAAGCAGCATTTTGTCATCAGTATGGACAACAATAGACCCCTTGATAATCTTGCCATTACACTTTTTGTTCAGGTGGTAAAAGGAAAGAAAGCAAAATGAAAGCACTCAGATTATTTGGGTTCAAATACAACAAAATAGAATTAATCCAATTGTGATTCCTGGACTAAATCAGTAGTTCCAGTTAGCAGAACAATGCAAGATCCGTTCCCCTCACTAACCACAAGCATTTTTTGTATTGCTTTCTTCAGAATACAGTGAACCATAGGTTTCTATGCAGATAGTTAGAAAAGACAAGTCTTAAAAAATCATTCTACATTCAAAATATTTTGACCAATGCTAGATTTCAGGTTACACAGTGAATATGGTCCGGTTAAGTGAATGAGGCAACAGTGAGATTAAGGGCCCCAAATGAGCAGCTAAACACATATTGCTCTGATTTTGCATGAGGTAGTGGTGACTTTGTATTGCAGTATTGCGGTGTGTTGATGTCCAATATTCCTTTACACAAGGAGCTCTTAGTGTATATATATTCTGACTGCTTCATTGACTCCTTAGAGCATGTAAGCTACACTTTGCATAGAAATTGTACTCTGAGTCAGGGTGAAAGCCTCAAATGCTGGAGGCACAATGTAAGACACCACAGAAAAAATGAGGATGAAGGAGCAGTGAAGGACAGAAGTAAGGAAGAATAGTCTATGAGGATAGAATAGAAAAAAATACCATATCTATGAATTTAGCTATAAGTACCATAATATGAATGGCTGAATAAATAAGGGTTTGGGATAAACTAATGTATATAGCTGGGGGTAATGTGCAGTGGAGAGTTGTAATAGCTGCATTGTGTGATCTTATTTAACATTTTTATAAATGACTTAGCAGAGGGGTTAAACAGAACATTAATGAAATTCACAGATTAGAAAATGGAGAAATCATTTAAAATGATAGAGGATAGAAATATGGGTAGAAAATAGAGGTTCAACCTCAATAAAAGCAAGAAAAAGTTAGATAAATTTATCCCCAATACTTAGTTCTAAGAAACTTCCGATAGAAGAATAATGCTGAAACAGACATATAAGAGCAAAAGTGGTCACCATATAGATAGGAGATAGTTTGCAATATGATATGGCAGCGAAACGAATTTAATTTTGGACTTATGAGTCAGGGAGGTGATAGTCTTTTTCTAAGAGACTTTCATGAAATTGCATCTAGTATAAATACATTTATTTCTTGCACAGCTTATCAGAAAAATAAATGTAGAAAAATAGCAGCGTATTTTAGAAAAAAAAACAATGAAAGTAGCTGAGAGGCTGGAAGGCATATCCTATTAGGAAAAATTAAAAACTAATTGTATACAAACAATATAACTTGCTTAAATTGCAATTAAAGGAAGAAAAAAACTATCTACAAATATGTTAGATTGTGAACAAATGTTAGATTAGAAATAGAATTATTATTATTATTATTATTACTAGGAACAATGGGATATAGTTTTTTAGAAAGAACAAATTGGGCTAAATTTAAACTACCATGGAAAAACCTTGATGTCTATGGGAAATATATTTGCATTGGAAGTGAGTGGACAAGAAAAACTACTGGGTTTTTTTCAGGTATAATTTCTATAATCAAAAGAGGCTAAAAAATAACAGTGAAAATAAAATAAGAGATGAGTTATATCTTAGAGTGGAGAGTGCATTCAGTCTAATGTGACAATGAGATAACAGAACAAATATTTGTAGTTTATGATCCCTTCCAGATTTTCTAGACTGCCAGTATGATACTCTGGACAAAATATCTTAATCTGGTGTTCTGTGGTGTATTGAAAGCTTACAATTTTAAACACAGTTATCACTTTAAATTTCATGAGGTTTTCCTGGTCCTGCCTTCATGTTAGGGATTTCTGTAGGAAAGCATGGGATCTGGGCCTACCAGCAGTCATTCTGCAGACAAGACAGCCTAAAGAAAGGTGAAGAGAGTTGTGCCTCTGTTTCAGGGACCAGCCTGTTTTGTCTCTCTGTTTTGGGGTTCTTGCATGTGATTGTTTTGAATTCTAAGAAATAAAGTAGTGTTACATTGCAAACTTCCAATACGAGTATTTTATGTTTTTATCTGACTTCTGCATGTATATGCCATGAAATACAACAGTGTGTTATTTGATTATTGATTAGAACATGATGAAAAACCTTCCTTCTTTCTTCACACCTAATTGGTAATTTAAATTTGAATTAACTAGTATCCTCAGCTGCAGAATAGATTACTGTAAGCAAATATCAAGTTTATCACTTTAAGAAACTTTCAGTATCTAAGAGGCTGGCTACACACATCCACCAGTCTAGTGGTTTGACTTTCTTTATAACTTTGGCAGTGAATATGCACTTTTGGAATGTTTCAGCTTCTGCATCAAATTGATTCTGGTTGACATGGTTAATGAATAATTAGCTGATGTCAATGTCATAGCCTTTCAGAAGAGATGGGGCATTAGCCCTAGTCTCCTGGCCAAATTACAACTTCGGTAGTTATATTGTGCCTTGCTAAAATTCTAATCTGGACAAGTTATTTGCAAAAAACTCTGTTATGAAGCTTAGCTGGGGAGGAACTGTTGCCACTTTCTATCCCTACGAGGTCTGCAAAACAGTGTGGTGCAAGTGATCCCTCTATGTGGATAAGGTGAAAAGCAATTTGAACCTTCAGGATGAAATGTCTGAGTTGTTTTTTGTTCTGATTTGATTATGTCAACTGATTGTGTATCAAATTTAAGGTAGCTTTAGTTTTAATTAATAAATTCTATAATATTCCAATATGCAATTTTAACAGGTTGGTTAACTTATAGCTAGACATAGGCTTAATGGTGTAAAATAGACACTGACCCATGTTGGGGGCAGTAAAGAGTTTCACTTCCAGATTTCCCTCTGGGGGTCAGATTGTACAGCTACAACCTTTTTGTGTTCTCCTATGCTTTGTGCACTCTTAAGGACCTGCATGGCTGGGTACCATCTGGCACACATAAAATGCTGTACAGCTATACAGATGAATAATAAGTCCTAGTATGTTGGAAATATAGCATTCATCTATTTTTACCATGATTAAGAAAGCAACTATCTCAATATATAGCACAAGGCTATTAAGCAAAGCCATCTCCATTATAAAAGTGTGTTGGCACTTATAGCAATTAATGAAAATTAACTTATCTTTCAGTAACTTTAAAATAATTAGAATGGAAGGTTTAAACTGTCATTAAAATCAGGAATTGATAGAAGCCTCTATGCTTAGAATTAGAACTTAAAATCTCTGAAAGTTTGGAGATATTTGGATTTTGGAGGTATTTTCATTCAGGTTTATCTCTAATTAAATCAGTAATTTTCATATTCTCAATTTAAATCAGCTTTCTCTCTTTATTAGTGAGAAGTAGTTCTACTTTCCCCCTTCCTCTGAAATTCTACATAAAACCCCACCAAACTATTGGGTCAGGATAGAGAAAAAATATTATCTTGCAGAAGCTCAATTTTACTTACTTCTTCATACTTTTCAATTGTTTTATGTGGATCTTTCTGAAATGAAAACCAGGCTTTGAAGGGCATGTTCACTTAAGATTCTGGTTTCAAGCAAATCTCCTTCATGCCACAGTCAGGACTGCAACTCAAGCTGTGAATTTGATACGCTCTTCACAATTTCTGTACCGACAGGTATATGTAATCTCTCTATCTCTCATGTTTGTGAACGTGGCTTGGATCATTTTTTTCTGAAATGGTTATGGCAGAGGTAAAATAAGTAATCAATAACCGAGTGAGGCTAACTGTAAAGTTGAAGTAAATCATAGACTACTCTGAAGAAGCTGAAGGAACCTTAGAGCTTTTTTTCTTTAGAATACTCAACTTTCAAGGAAATTTGTGTTTACTCTTTCTCTCTCTCTCTCTCTCTCTCTCTCTCTCTCTCTCTCTCTCTCTCTTTTTTTTTTTTTTTGCCAAAAGTCTTCTGTGAGAAAATATGTACAAAAACAGCTCTGATACAGATGACAGCTTTATTACTGGATATTATGTAGCTAAGGGGAAAGTTTACCTCACATACCCTGTGTAAGATTCCCACTGTTAGTAGCATTTCATAAACAATGTTATTCTAAACTGAAGTCATAACAAGACAGGAGTAATTGAAATGGGAATGCTACTAATACGATTTTTTTTTCAGCTTCCAACCACTTGGAGTGAAATGTATCAGGATGTCATATGACTGAGCAACTCCTAGATGAGGGACTGGAAGGGAAAGATTAACTGGATCTATCTGGAACACTATTGGCAGCAAGATCTCGCAGTACCTGGGTTTTAAACTCCTGTTGAGCCATACCAGGAGGACATAGTCTAAGGGAAAAGTTTCATATACTTATCTTCAGTGAAGGGACCTCTTTACAACTTCTTGGGAATCCTTACAGCCCTAATTTTGCTGGACAGCAGACAAGAAACTCAGAATGTATGACAATGGATAAAACAAAATCTGTTCAAATCTTTGGAAGAAACTTAAGAATGTATATTAGAAGTTATTCTTATTTATGTATTTACACAGTTAACAGCAGGGAAAAGTCCATCTCACCTGGGGATGGTGGACCTTGTTCAAATGCGAACTGGAGGTGAAATAGGGATTGTATCTTCCCTCATGTTGAATATGTAGGGGTAACCTGAGGAGAATACAAGTCCCTGCATGAATTGTTCCTTCCAGATAAAAAGTGCAAGAATTCAGACCAATCTAGAGCTCCATATGTGGTAACCTGTGTCCTCTATCACTGCTTCATATTTAAGATGGCAATGGAAAGACTGCTATGGTCCATTTTACGTTTTTTAGATGTGTTACCAGTGCAGCCTTTAGGCAGAGTTTGGATACCTGTGGCCTAAGGGATGAGAGGAGAAATAATGCAAAATAACTGCTGTTGGCTATAAATGATTCCCTGTTTTGTAGTTATGCATTTGATTTTTTTGTCTTCTTAAGAGTAGCATTTTGCACTTGTCTTTATTGAATTTCATATTGTTGAATTCAGACCAATTCTCAAATTTATCAAGGTCCCTTTGAAGCCTAATCCTGTCCTCCAAAGTGCTTACAACTCCTCTCAGATTTGTGTCATCTGCAAACTTTGTAAGCATACATTCCACTCCATTATCCAAGTCATTGGTGAAAATACTGAATAGCATGGGACCCAGGACTGACCCGTGTGGGACTCTACTAGATATGCCCTCCCAGTTTGACCACTGATAAATGCTATTTGAGTATGATCTTTCAATCAGTTGTGTACTGGCTTTACAGTAATTTAATCTAGACCACATTTCCCTAGTTTGCTTATGAGAATGTCATGTAGCCTTACTAAAATCAAGATGTATCACATCTACAGCTTTCCCCCATCCACTAGGCCAGCAACCCTGTCAAAGAATAAAATTAAGTTGGTTTGGCATGATTTACTCTTGACAAGCCTATGCTGGCTATTCCTCATAACCTATTATCCTCTAGGTGCTTATTAACTGATTGTATTATAATTTGTTCCACTATCTTTCCAGATATCGAAGTTAGGCTGACTGGTCTATAATTCCCTGTGTCCTCTTTGTTCCCTTTTTTCAAAAATAAGTACTATGTTTGCCATTCTCCAGTCTTCTGGGACCTCACCCATGCTCCATGAGTTCTCAAAGATAATTATTATCAGTTCCAAGATTACTTCAGCTAGTTCCTTAAGTACCCAAGGAGGAATTTCATCAGGCCCTGCCAACTTGAATGCATCTAACTTATCTAAATATTCTTTTACCTGTTCTTTCCCTATTTTGGCTATGTATTCCTCCTGCCTTGTTGCGTATCTGGTCACCATTAACACTTTTAGAGAATACTGAAGCAAAATAGGTATTAAACACATCAGCATTCTTGATGTCATCGGTTATTAGCTCTCCTTCCACACTAAGTAGAGCACTTACACTTTCCTTCATTTTTCTCTTGCTCCTAATGTATTTAAAGAACGTCTTCTTATTTCCTTTTATATCCCTTGCTAAGAGTAACTCATTTTGTGTCTTAGCCTTCCTGATGTTGTTCTTACATAGCTT
Source organism: Emys orbicularis (assembly GCF_028017835.1). Lineage (NCBI taxonomy): Eukaryota > Metazoa > Chordata > Testudines > Emydidae > Emys > Emys orbicularis. The sequence continues at coordinate 221,461,845 of NC_088683.1, forward strand.
GTGGTATTATTTTGTACTCCTCCTTAGAAATTTTTCCATATTTCCACTTTTTAGAGGATTTCTTCCTGATTTTCGGATTACTACAGAGCCATATTGGCCTCCTGATATTCTTTTTCTTTCCCTCTGATTGGGATAGTTTGCTGTTGTGCCTTTAATAGTCTCCTTGAAAAACTTCCAGCTCTCCTGAACTTGCGTTCCCCTTACATTTTCTTCCCCTGAGACCTTACCTAACAGTTATCTGAATTTGTTAAAGTCTGCTTTTTTGAAGCCCATTGTCCTTATTGTGCTGCTCTCACTCCTTCCTTTCCTTTGACCATGAAATGATAGCTTTCATGGTTCTCTTTCACCCAAATTGCCTTCCACCTTCAAATTTGCTACCAATTCCTCCCTGTAGGTCAGAATCAAGTCTAAAATAGCTGTTCCCCTGGTTACTTCCTCCACTCTTTGGAACAGAAAATTATCCCCAATTACATACCAGGAACATATTGGAAATTATGTGTTTTGCCATATTATGTTTCCAACAGATGGGGGATGTCAACTATCCAGGCATTATTATGAGGCCTTGTGTTCTCTTCGCTGTTGCTCTAGTTTCAAAGTTCTGAAGTGCTAAGAAGCCTGCACACAAAGATAAATAAACAGACTTTGCAGTATATTGCATCCCCTATAGCTCTCTCTCCCACTTTCTCCCCATTTTTTTTTTAAATTTGCTTACTTACCACTGTGCTAAGATAGCAGACAGAATTAGGAAAGACTGCATTCTAATTTTAACCAACAGAAAATTAAAAGTTCACTAATAATCATTAGTTGTTCTCTATTTTCCCTCATTCTTTTCCCTGAAAGCCACAAAATGTTTCCTTCTCTTTTGGAATCCAAATAAATCAGACAAATAAATCACTGGCAAGTTCCCATAGCAATGGGGGAACCACACACAAACATTCAGGGTACAGTGATTCCTGTCCTGCTCTTATTTCCTATCCTATTTAAGTGGTTTGTTATTTTTATTCTATGTCTATGATTTTTACTTTCCATGCGAATTAGAAGTTAATGAAATGGGGGAGTGGGGGAACTATTCATTAATCATCCAATTGAATGATTTCCCTTGTTAATTACTTTAAAATAAAACTATTAATTACTGCTCAGACTACCACTTCCCACCACTCCCAGTTTCTCCTTATTCAAGAATAGAAGATAAAAGGCAAATAAAGCAATTGTATCCCTGCTCTTACAAATATGTAACTTTATGCTTTCCTTTGAGCTAGTAGTTAATGAGATTACTCAGGAGCATAAGGAAGCTCACAGCCTATACTAGCAGTGATTATATGTGCCATAAAATGTAATCAAGTTATATCAGAGATGAGATTAAAGTGATAGCAGATTTAAGGATCTCCTTTTTAGTGGATTAAAATTCTCGTAGTTATATATGGAGTCCTAAAACTGGAAATTTGCTCCCTGGTTTCAAAATTACTAAACAGCAGTTCATAGTTTAACATGAACATTTTCATAGCATCTGATTACACACAAACACACATGTCAACTGAAAATGGAATATGATTGGGGATTATTAGACATTTGATTTCAAATGTAGGGATTCAGCTCCTTTTAATTTCACTTTATTTATTAAGATCTGCAAGACTGAGCCCCAAATGCTTATTTATTTATTCTCCTTCTAAATAGTTATGCATATGAGCTCTTTTTCACATGACTGTTTCAGGCTATTTCTGCTAATATCATCAAGGAAACACTCACAGTTTAACATGAAGCTGCCATTGACATGTATGTCTATAGCACAGTGTTGGCCTTAATCTCTTGAAAGCCACAGCTTTGACAATAATTACCGATTAGTTCATTTACCCTACTGGCCAATTGTGACTGACTGGATCCCTGTACTCACACTCTACACACTATTGTAATAATCTTTCTACAAAATATGCCTTGTAAGGTATCATTTGAAAACTAATAACTCACTGGTCAGTAATATCATGGTGAAATGTGTGTAGCAATATTATATATAAAGTTATTAACAGAAGCCAAAATTTTGACTGAAATGTGTTTACTAGACAAGTTTGGGGAAGGGGTAAACCTGTTCCTCAAAGAAAAAGGATAAACTAATGCCTCTAGCCAGGTGGTCAAAGTTGATTGGCAATCACCTGGCAAGTGGCAAACAACAGTATGGAACCTCTTTTCCCATGAGACTCCATGTCTCTATGCTCACAGTGGGAAGGAACTTTATCTAGGGGTAACCCTCAGGAAAATGCATTTCAAAGGGTGACTGGACTATAAAAGTGAGGAGCAAAATGACCCCAGGTATTCTCTCCTTCTTTCACTCTCTCTCTCTTTCACCCAAGAAGAAAAAGGAACCAGACTTTGGACTTTTGGAGGAATTCTGACCTGAGAATTTGGTCAACCATGTTGCTGGGAACATGTGATAAAGGTTTTACCTTAAACCAAGTCTAGTTTGTTAAGTCTTTGCTATTAGAAAGCATTTTATCTATATTTCTCTCATAACTATTTCTGACGTTAATATCTTGCACTTGAACTTACTTTAAATCTTTCTCTTTGTAGTTAAATAAACTTGTTTTATTTTTTAATCAAAACGAATCCAGTGCAGTATTTAAACTGAACTGTTTGGGTAACTCCAGTTAAAGTAGCCAACTTTTGGATGTTGACCTGTTACTGGAGCAACAGATGTACAATATCTGAGGAGAAGACTGGACAGTACAGAACACATGTTTTGGGAAAAAACGGGACTGGGAGTGTGTTGAAATTACCCTCAAATAGTAACCATGGGTGCTAGAAACGAGAGTATGCGTCATGTGTTGCTGACAGGTTGCTGGGGTCAGAGTTGCTGAACCAGGACTGCAGCTATATATGGACACTCGGGGTGTTCTGCATGCTGTTTGGCTGTTTGTGAGTGGCCCAGGTTGGGAGCTACAACAGCAAGCATTGTGAGGCACCCAAGGTTGCAGGGCAGCTGGTGACACAGTCCCTCACTGGTATGGACTGCACTCCCGAATGTGACACCAATATCAGCACAAATACCTCAGTGTCAGATGCAATAGAGTTGGTTGATGTACCTTTTGGTTAATATAGCCTGTAAGCACGCCAGTATGCACAAGACAGTTAAAGAAATACTGGTAGGGATAAAATATGAATCTGGAAGCCAAAAAAGGCTTGTAAGAACAAAATGTTACAATATTTACAATGTGTCAGACACGTCCGACATTTATTCTTTTTCCAAATTGAATCCAGTTAAATCAGCAAACGAGAAACAACTAAAAGGAAAGCTAAAGACAACAAAAGTCGGAAGCCATCATATTTTTTTCAGGTTGAAAGCATAAAACAAAAACGAATTAACACTGTTAGCCAACTCATGAGCTTTGAATCACCAGGGGAAAACTATTCAAACTGTTCCTGAGTCTGAGGAAGATTTTCAAGACCTCATAATTCTATTTCTTGCATTATTCACTTAAGTATTCATTGCATTGCAGCTTATCTAAATGTACAGCAATGACAATGTACCTGAATTTAGAATGTCAATCATTATAAATTATTTTAGTTGGTGGATTTATAAAAGAATTCATACACTAAAATAATATATAGTCAACATTAAAGGTATTTTAGTTTGAATAAATCACCACAGCCAGTTAACAGTTCTATTACCCTAAGGTAAACTGCAAGTAAATAATGTTTAATGCAACCATTAGTAATCTATGAGCCTGAAATGCCCTTTCAAAATGCATACTTTTTTTTTTCCAATTTCAGTGCCTGTACCACATCTCTTGGTGAAACCTCCAGGTTTTGGCAGTGAAATTACTGATTGTAGATTGCTATTCTCTGTGGTGATGCTTGCATTAAGTTTATCATTTCCCCCCCTGTTAACCATGCCAGTTATATGCTGACTGTGACTGTTTAAAGTATAGATGGTTTCTTTGCAAGAGACAGTTAATTGGATTTCCTATTGCCTCCTAATAACCCTGAATATTATAGTATCATGCAGTGCCACTGTAGTTAAGGTTGTGTCACAACTTCTATTTAATGGTTGACATTTCTAAGTCTTCTAAAATACACATGCTTAGATGGATTCCTTCAAAACTTGGATTCTCAGAAAGGTGCAGGGTAGGGTTAATGATCCAAATTTGGAGTCATTTGAATTAGGGGTTCTGGATATAAACCCTGAAAAAAATAACCAATTTTTCAAAAAGGAGATTTTTCTTTTGTTTTTGTTTTAGTTTTGCACAGAGCTAGAAATCAAACTATTGATGTTGTTTGGATCAAAAGGGTCTCAATCTGTTGAAGTTTACCCAAAGTAGGGCATGGCACTCACTAAAATTTTGGGGGTACCTGAACTGAAAATGGTATTTCTGAAAATATTCATTTGTACAGTGTGCATGTGATAATACAAAAAGCAGCCCGAGTTTCAAGACTTGCCATTTTATATGCTCTAAACCTCATCTCTGGTAAGTGCTCTAAAATATGAAAGGTTAACTGGATTGCTTTGAAATTTGGCTTGCCTTGTGGGGGTATAAAGTATCATTAGCTACCCATCTTCGGGGTCATTTGACTGAGGGATTCCCAAGTTACTCAGCCTCCCCCAATGGTTTCCTTCTGATGCCTTGTACTGTTAAACAGATTGATGGGTGTGAATTCACCCTTCACTTAACATAACTAAGGATATGTTAATCACAAACTCCGCCTAAGACAAAAGGGAGTTTTGGACTGAGTGGGTGGAGGTTGCTACAATTTGAGAGTAATTGGTGGCAACTTTATTTTAAGGGGAATGTAATCAAAGTCTTGGAGGGTAAAAATAGACATATAAATTCTTCCTAGGAGGATGGGGGCTTTAGGGGGAAGAGGAGTCTGTAGCTGCAGCAAGGGGAGGGGGATAGAGGGTGGGAGATAAATGGAGATTGGTGGTAGGGGAGGAGAGAGACTGGGGACTCAGATGAGAGAGGTGTAACATCCCCCAACTCTGCCAGTGTTTCCCAACCCCCCTGCACCCAAAAGCTCTGCCAGTGTGTTCCAGCCCATGCTCAAACCCTGCACACATCTACTGACTGACTGACTCTATCAGCTCTTTGGGTAGTGACTCTACTAGAGATGTCTTGGCATCACAATTTCTGTTTAAAGGTTGACATTTCTTCATCCTCTAAAATAGACATGCTTAGTCAGATTTCTTTGAAATGTACTGTGTCCGACGAGGGTTCCGGGTAGGGTTTGTGGCCCAAATTTGGGGTCATTTGAGCAAGAGGCTGCAAAGATAACTCTCCCCCTCCAGAATACATTTTTCAAAAAGTTTCAAAGTGTGGTGTTTGTTTTTTTTCTGAACTAGAGATCTAACTATTGATGTGACATGGGTCAAGGTGGTCTCAATCAGTCATTTTTAACCCAAGTAGTGCACCCACTAATTTTTTGGAGGTACCAAATTATGAACTGTATTTAAGAACACATTCACTTCTTTGCTTGCATAGATGTATAATCTGGAAGGATTACAGTGTGCATGCACAAATAAACTAAAAAAAAAAAAAAAAAGTGAGAGGGTTTCTGTGCAGCCACTTTTTGCTTCCCTGGGTAGCTTGAGATAATGTGAATTGCACCTGGTAAACACCCCACCACTGATGTTTCTAGTATGAACCTTTGTACACCCATGCAATAAAGATTTAATAGCTCATGTTGCTTTCCACAACTTGTCTCTGTTAAAATATGTTTTTATTTTATGGGGAGGTTTACTGTGAACACAGCAGAATAATCAGCAGCTGGTCTAACCATTTTTTGTTTGTTGGTCTATTGGGTGGAGAATAGCTGAAACAGAGGGGTTGTGGCTGCAGAGAGGGCAGGAAATGAGGATGGATGGTAGGCAAGCCTTGGATTGTATTTTTTGAGAAAAATCTGTATTTTACTAGTCCCTGGGAGATGGGGTGGGTAAGTAGCAACTTTCTGATCTTAGAGCACATTAGTATGACGTTTCCAAAGACACACAGAGTGGGAAAAGAAATGTGTGTACTACCAAGGTTTCCAGTTTGTGGATTCTGGGCCATTCCTGGATCACAAGGTTGCAGAAGTATGTATGAGAGCAAGAAGTACACACTGACATGGGGATTACTGTGTACAGACTGATTAGGGGAGAGGAAGGCAGCCTGCATTGGCATCACACTTTACCCACTGTGCAGTATTGAACGGGTGACTGAAGAGGTTGTAATCTACCAGACATGAGCTAGAACTTATTCCTGGTGTACATCTCATGAAATGTATGAGAGCAGATAGGGACTGCATCAGCAATTTGTAGCCAGGAGCTGTGATAGTTTCCTCTGCTTTGGCTGAGCTAAATAATTGCCACAGCAACAAAATGAAGCTATTAATAAGTGTCAAAAGAACATTAATTGGGAAATTAGAGGGTTCATGACTGACCAGAAAATGTGTACTGTATGTCATGGAAATCTTACAAGCTCTGACCCCTTAGTGTTTCTCAGAGATGGGGTACATCTATTAGACAGGGGTCAGAAGATCTTTCTGTCAAACATAAAACTGTCAGTATTTTGGAACAGAAACCATCTCTGTGATTTCTCTTGCTGGCCTTGCCACATCCATCCATTCTGAACTACAACCACGAACACCATTCCTCTGTAACATAGTTGTCCTTTGCTCCAGGCATTGCATGTCAGTCGAGTTATAGAGGTGGGGAAGTAATGCCAATAGAAATATTTGTATACTAGGCAGTGAAGACTTCAGGGAGATGCATTCCTTGCTTGAACTGGGGGTTGGGTGGGTTGTGTACAGTAGTAGTAAAGGGGCCAGGTTGGAGGGAGGAATGCAGTGAACAGTCAGGGGTCTGGCTGGGGAGGTGTGCTGAAGAAGTGGGGGCTCAGCTAGTATACAGGTTGGCTGGGGTAGGTTGGCTGGTTTAGTATGCAAACTGTGGGACAGGATAGGAACAACTGCCTAAATTACTACTATACACCAGTGGGGCAGCAAAATTCCCTGCATGAGCTAACTGAACCCTAGGTCTTGTTTTTATTCTATATTGGTTCTTATACTGGCCCCATCACCATAGTTTCTGGCTGTACAGGAATAAGTGGTTGCTGCACAATGCTGATTTCCATCCCGCCCCAGAGCACATGGGTGGGGAGGGTCAGAACCTTGGCTCTGCTCCCCTTCCACCACCCATCAATGAATTAGGTAACACACATGAATCAAGGGGAGGAGAGTCTCAATTTGGTGCTGGCATTAGGAAAGTATTATCCTCTCATTCCTGGAGCAAAAGGGAAGCAAATGGAATTATGCCGTAGAGTAGAAGACTGAGGGTGGTTCAGCTTACATGTCACCCCTTATGTAGGGCTATGTGTAAAGATCCACTGTCCCAGACATGCAGGAAGAATGAGAAGACCAGGGGATGTGAATTGATTAGGTCACAATGTTATTAACTTAACTCATTGAGAACTACCCAGCAATAACTTGGACAGTACAGGTCCTCATCTCATATCCACCTATTTGGGGAGGGCTGCTGTCAGCCTCCCATTCCTCCAAACATGGTCCCAGCCAATTCCTGGGACCCCATCGCCTTCCCCTTGTATAAGGTTTAAAAAAGAGGGGAAGAGAGGGTTGTCTCCTCACTGTACCAAACATTAGGAGACCCAACCTTATGCCCCATCTTCTGTAGGGGGTGCCTTCTCCTTAAGTTCATTTCCAACTCCTGTTTATCAGGGAGTCAGATCCCTCATGAAATGAATACCTGAACTGAGCTGGTGATCCAGGAGTGAGAGGGGGCTCTAGTTGGCAGGACAGGGCATATTTCTTCTCTCTCTCTCTCTCTCTCTCTCTCTCTCTCTCACAAACACACACACACTCTCTCTCTCTCTCTCCCCCTCCCTCCCTCCAGGGAGCCAAGGGCATGAGTCCCTTAGGGCAGCCCTCAACTGAGGTGATGTATTCCTCCTCCTTGCCCTCCTCCCCCAATCTAAAAGAAGGAAGAACCCTTAAAGAAGCCACAATCCTTTTCTTCATACTTGACCAGACAAAGGCCCACCCTCCCCTTTTGTGGGGTGTTGCAATTTAGCACTTAGGCTACATCTCTACTGGGGGCTAGGAGTATGGTCCCAGTGGACCTCTAGGCCAAAGGTCAAGCAGGCATATTTGTGCTAGCTCTCATTATGGTAGTGCACTAAAAATAGTAGCTTAGATGCAATAGTTTGGGCAGCAGCAGCATGGACTAGCTGTTGTGAGCTTGGAATCACACTTCTGTCTCCAAGTGTAGACATACCCTTATTTTCCTTTCTCTTGAGTTTACAGTGACTGCCAGCATTTGAAAGATGCCACACATCTCCCAGAAGGCAGGACAGTGCTGTATTGCATAACATTAACACTGACTGGTTAATCAGGAATAACAAATAACTAAAAGCATTTCTGCATTCCTGATAACATGGTGGTTATCTAAGCTGCTATAAGAAAAGCTTTTCCGCAGATGCAATTTAATCCATGGGTGCAAACATTCTGGGTCAAATTCATCCCTGGAACTACTACAGTTGCCAGGCTCCCTGCCTGCTGTAGTGCCACGTGACCCCCGGAAGCAGCCACCAGGGGCAGATCTCTCCAGCCCCATGGCGCTTGGGCAGCCAGGGAGGCTCCGTGTGCTGTCCCCGCTCCGAGGGCTGGCTCCACAGCTCCCATTGGCCAGGAACCACGACCAATGGGAGCTGCAGGGGGTGGCACCTGTTGGAGCGAGGGCAGCGCACGGAGCCTCCCTGGCCGCCCATGCATCTAGGGGCTGCAGGGATCTGGTGGCCGCATCCTGGGAGCTGCGGTAAGTGGGGCCAGGACCCCACACCCCCTCCCGCACCCCAAACCCTGCCACAGCACGGAGTCCCCTCCTGCACCCATACTCCCTCCTGGATCCTGTACCCCTCACCCCCCCCACCCCCCAACCCCCTTCCCCAGCCCTGAACTCCTTCCTGCACCCCAAACACCTCATCCCTGGCCCCACCCCAGAGCCCACAACGCCAGCCGGAGCTCGTACCCCCTCCCACACCCCAAACTCCTGCCCCAGCCTGGAGCCCTCTTCCGCCCTCATTTCTGGCCCCACCCAGAGCCCACACCCCAGCCCAAAGCCCATATCCCCCCGCACTCCAAGCCCCTGCTCCAGCCCAGAGCTCTCTCCCACACCCCAAACCCATCATCCCCAGCCCCACCCAAAGCCCGCATCCCCACCCATAGCCCTCACCCCCCCCGCACCCCAAACCCCTTCCCCAGCCCAGTGAAAGTGAGTGACGGTGGGGGAGAGCGAGCGACGGAGGGAGGGGGGATGGAGTGAGCGGGGATGGAGCCTCGGAGAAGGGGCAGGGGAGGAGAAGGGGTGTTTGGTTTTGTGCGATTGGAAAGTTGACAACCCTAGGAACTACTCTGCTTACACTTACACTACAGATGAATTTGAATACCAGATTCTGTCATCTGACCTCTTTTATCCAGTACAAGGAAGTGACACACACACTGCAACCCTGCTAGCACATTACAGCTGATTAGTCTCAGACCTCTGATTTCAGAGAATTCAACCAGTATTTCTAATGGTGATATCCTGAAGCTGATGGTTGCATGTATGTAGCAAGTGGAGTTGGAGAAAACTGAAACTAGTTCAGAATGGTCAAGAACAGACTAGAGTGAAAATAAAGGAGTCGTATTAATGCACTTATATATATGTAACCCTTCTGCCCATCTAAGTTGGCAGCAACAAGGGCCGGGTTCTGTATCTAGGGGTTCCGTTTCAATAACGCAATGCAAAACCGGCTCGAGCCCCCACCCAGTGACCTGGGACAATTACATACCCCCCCCCTGGGTGCCTCTAAGAGGCAATACTTCCCCTCTCGCAAGCACGGAGTCGGAGTGTAGCAGAAAATGTTTAATAACATGAAGTAAACGACATCAGCATTAAATTGGAAAAACACCACAAACAGGATTCATAACACAAACCATGAGCAAAAGACCGACCCCAGCAACTTGGGCTGTGTCCTTTCCCTTTTGGTTCTTGAATCCAGCAACCCAAAAATCACCCAGAGTCCCCAAAGTCCAACACCCTCAAAGTTTCTTGGGTCCAGCAACCACCCAAAGTCCCAAAAGTCCAACAAACCCCAAAGTCTCTGTCCCTGGTCAGTGCAGCCCCAGAGTAAAAGGGGGGGGGCACGCAGGGTGTTAAGGGGCACCTTACGTGATCCGATGCCGGCCGTCTCTTCGTGGGGTTCCACCGCAGCCTTCACCACGAGCCAGTCCACTTCCTGCTGTCCCACAGACTGCTCCGCTCTACAAACTGCTCCGCTCCGCTCCCCGACCTGTGAGCTGCTCCAGCCGTCCCCGCAAACAGCTCCGCTCGCCGTTCCTTGGGCTGCTCCAACCGGCTCCGCAAGGCTCCGCGCCGCTCGCTGCTCCTCCAGTCGTCCCCACAAATTGCTCCGCCAGCTGCTTAGCAATATAGCTTCAGGCTCCCCACTAGCTAACACAGCACTCAGTGATCTCAGCTCTTAATAACTTTAGCTCTTTTGTGATTTCAGCTCTCAGCGATTTCAGCTCATAGTAGGGGAGCCCCAGTGCTGGTGCACCATTGGCCCAAAGTGAATTCAGCTCAGCAGCCTGTAACTAGACTCCTAATGGAATCAAAGTTAGCTCTGACATTCAACAGTGGAGAGAGGAGGTAGTGCACTTGGTGTTTCAGACCCTCAGAGGGGGCCCATACCATCAGGTACAAATACCTGTCCCCATCCTCTCTCAATTCACTGGGATTTGTAACCCATGCCCCTTGTCAAGCAAGTGCTACTTAGGTAATGGTGAAGGACTCACTCAGTCCTTCTGTCATACAACAGTTCCACTGGCCTTGATTCACAGAATCAGGGTAACAAAACTTTATTCTTCCTGCCCCAATAACAGAGAAACTGGGGATCCCACACCAGCCAAAGTAACCACTTTCAGTTGCTGTTGTTTCATGCCAGGCGAGTGGGTGTGCCTATGCAAACAAGATCAGCCCCTGAAGTTCTTTTCCACACTCGCCATAATTCACCACCAGATGTCAGGGTAGAGCTCATCCTGACTCTGCTTACATCTGGGACCAGTATTTCCAGTACTATCACTCTGAGAAATTAGTTAGATGGAAGCCCCTTCTGTGAACTTGATCACTAAATAAAAGTATCATTTGAGACACAAAACAAGATAGAAGTCAGGATGGTTGTTATGTCATGAAACTCATGTCTTCCCAACAGAACTGAAACCCAGTATTTCTCTCTCATTTCAATGTTTCATGAGGAGACAGTACAAAGACTGTAGTAGGTCTCTGGCAAATATCAACAGAATAAGATAGACAATGCAGAGATGTGTACGTTTTATCTATATATAGAGAGAGAGATTTGCAGTCAGCTGCAAAAAGAGACAAATTTTTAAAGAAAGTAGCCCTGAAATAACTTATTTATAACTACAAATTGGGGTCAAAATACAAACTGCCACTTGATCAACTGGTTTAGACAGTTTTTCCTGATTTAATAATTCCCCGAAATAGGAAAAATATGGTCATTATCTAGACAAAAAGATTCTCACTATTAAGTTAGAAGAGTATGAAAGCAGAGCAAATTGGATTGCATCAGGACTTGTACAGAGCATTTGCTCTCAAGGTAAAACATGCTTAGTTTTTAAACCCTACAGCATAATCAAGTAGTTATAAAATCTTCACAATCTCCAACTTCATAAAATGCTCTAGGGTGAATGTAATAATTGTAAATGTGTCTGCTTTGTAGACTAGTGGAATATTAAGTATCATAGCAGACTTGAATACAATAGATATTGCAAACGATTTAGGGTACTTTACATAGAAGCTTGAGGCATTAAATATATTCAAACAGTAACATTTTGACTAAAACTTCATCTACTCTTTTCCATCTTATTTAGAAGTTGTCCCTCCTTTAAATACCTCTATTTATTTTTGTCTGGTATACCATCTAAAATTCATTTTATATAATGTAAAGAGAAAATTAAATGAAATGAGAACACTACAGTGTATGTGACAAGATGACATACTTGAAATACACAAACAATTTCTCATATAAACTGCATTAATATAGCATATAATCAAAATATCATATTGGTTTGCATATGCACTTAGCATTTTATTAACTCATCAATATTCCTTTTAACAGCAACAGTGTCTCTCCCAGATAAGTGGTTGTTATGAGTGGATCATTCATGCTGCTTTACCATATTGGAATGCATTTCAAAATTTAAAAATATATTTAAATAAAGAATAATCACAACTACTTTATGTTTTCTATTTTTAAATTACCAGGATTATTATATTTTTTTCATTGTACATTATTGTTTTATTTGTTTGCTTCATAATAGACTTTCCCCCATGATACTGCCTCGTGATGGTGCAGTTACTATAGATCGTATGGGGGACATCTCCAACATTCACTGATGTCAACGGCAAGAATTCCATTGATCTGAATGAATTTTGTATAAAGATCTGATCAGAGAAAATGTGGTCAAGTGGCTAAGAAATGAAATTTGCCTTCCTGTTTGACGCTGGGAAACAGAAATTCGCTGGATATGATTTTTAAAAGATTCGAAGTGGCGGGCTGGTCAAAATGTTTCCAGCAAAACACTTTTTTTGTGAAAAATTTGGTTCTGTTCAAAAAGAGTCTACTTTATGCAAAAAACTTTGATTTTGCTGAAAAAATGGAACACTCCAAATCCTAAATATGTCTATTTGTTTATGCTGCTGCAGTGCCTCAAGAGAGTTTCATTTCAGTAGCCTCATGTCCCCATTCTCTTCTATAGGCTGAAATTTCTGATGTACATTTCCCATGATGAACAACATCCAGGGAATCCCATGATGCACTGCCTCCTGTTACCCAGAGGGGAAATTGTGGTGCATCATGGGATATATAGTCTGACCAGGGATGCAGGCCAACAGAGGAGAATAGAAGCTTGATGTACCTGAACTACAACTCCCATGAAGCACCATGGCAGCATTTCCAAATTTATTTTTTCAGGGGGTTGGGCTGAAATATTTCAGTATTCCAGTTTTCACACACACACAAAAAAAATGTACGTTTTCTGTGTGTGTCAGGGGTGGGGGTGGGGGACAGGGAGAAGGCAGGTTTCTCATCTGCTGCACTTTGCAGCACAAGTTCCATTGACTTTCAATGGGACTTATGCTCTTAAATAACTTAGGAGTTTTTGAAAATTCCACCCTGATGCATCAGTGTCTGGGTCAGTAAATTGGGAATAATTATATTTATCAATTTCTGTAGAGTAATTTGAAATCTATGTTGGATAGTGTAAGACACCAGGCTGCTTAAGCCGTCTGGCCTAGTGGTCACTGCTAGGCTGGTGTCACAGAGTCAAGGACAGCCATGAGGTGGTAGTCAGTTAGCAGGGATCAGAATAACCGCTAGAGCTGGAATCAATAGGCAAGAGTCCGGGTCACAGTCAGGCCAGGATTGGAGACTGGAGATTAGGAATAATTAATTACCAGGCTGAAGTTAGGAGGCAAGAATCGGAGTCAGGTCCAAAGTCAGAGACTGGAAATCAGGAGGCGAGGCAAGGTCTGGAGGCGCAGCAAGCAAGAAGTCTGCATGGCTGCCCAGACAACTTCCTGGGCCAGCCTTCGAGGTTACTTCCTGAAGCACTCCTGCATGGCCTCCCAGTGGTGATATGGGAATATCAGCTATACAAGCCTCTGCAGACCTGGGCTCTAGTTCTGTGGATCCTTACAGATAATATAATTTCTATTAATAATAATTATTATACCAGAAGGTTGCTGTTCCAGATATTGTGCGGGTTTTATGGAGGTGAAAATCATCTTCCTAGGCATACTTCTGTAACATAAAATCAGATCCAGATGTAATCAGGCCCTTTATTATCATTATTGTCTTACTTTCATAGCTCCATAAGTATGAATAATGTTGTTCAATACAGATAAAATACAGATATTGCCTTTCCCACTTGAGCTTGCAATTTTACAATCTATGACCCTGAGCCTGCAAACACTCATGCAAACTAGTTCATCCATGTGAGTAGTCCCACTGATATTAGGGCTGATAGGTCTATTCATGTACGTACATTTACCCATATACAAAGCTGCACTTTATATGTTCAAATAATTGTACACGCTAAATTCTCACCACAAGAATACAATGATTTTCTGTTTGTTCCCATGTTAAATTCAAGGCATTCACTATGAATGTTAAAGCCATGGATGATGATAATATTGTAATACTTTCCAACATACTTTCCATTGTATGGCTTGGTTCTTAGTAATCTGAAAAGATTGTCTTCCTTTCTGTGTCTGCTGAGACAACTAAAGTCAGCTGACGTGCACAGTGGTACAGACCCTAGATTTGAATTATGCTGGCCTGTGAAGTCCCTGCTGCAAGTCTTGGAGTAAGGGTTAGGGTGAGGGGCAGGAGGCAAAATGGTGAAAGCAGACACCAGTCCAGCTTTTCAGACTTGTACTACAAACAATGGGGTGTTCTGGGGAGGCTCTTATACAGTAGACCACCTACTTTAGTTTAAGTTACATGGTGGGACTATTGTGGTCCCAGAACAGCCTGGAATTCTGGGATCACAAAGGTGACTAAAGCCCCCTTCACCTACTGGGCTTTGAGTTTTGTTCTGCACCTCTTAGAGATACTCCACAAAATCTTGTCTGTGATGTATAGAAAAGGAGCAATAATCTAGACATTTTTTTATAAAACAGTTCACATTAGAAGCCTTTTAAATTGAAAATGTCAGATTGCTTTTGATTAAAAATGTAAAACTTGGGTACTTTAAAACGATTATTATCTCTTGTTGGAAAGATATTCCAGGTTGTAATATCTGTATTTAAATCCATTACTTTCTCATCCAGGGAAAAATGGCAGCTGCTTTGTTAAGATACAACAACAAAGTGTGAACTCCCAGTTCTAAACACGTAGCAAATAAATACAATTTTTGAACCAGTGTATATGCCCAATATAATTCATGGGGCTGGTGCACAGAGAAGTTAGCAAAGAGGCCATATTAGTAGCTGAATGACTAGAAGCTCAAGGTACTAATAATATTTGCTAAATGAAGACAGATCACAAGAAGGGACTTTTTGTTTCCGTGCTTCTCAGCGTGTGGTGTTATGAATAGCTTTATTGGCAAAGGAGACATTAATCTCAAAGTCATTTGCAGAGTCTGGCCTAGGGCAATAGTAACTGACAGCTGTTACAATCTCATGGCTATTTGGTGGCCTATTTGGATTGAGAGGTAAATTCAGTTTCTAGAAGCAGGTGTTCACAACACAAACCATAATCATAACTAGCAACCTGAACTGCCCAAGCATTAGGAGAGGCCAAGGACTGGCATCAAGTCTGAACTATTCCCTTGGAGATCCATTTTCATAAAGATGGTTAAAGTACATTAGAGGGGAAATTTGTACTACCAGCAACATTGTGTGTTGAGAAAATATCTAAACTAGCTAAGTTGGCAGTCTCTGCTTTTGCGAAACTTAATTACAACATCCTCACTATATGGTAGAGAAAGATTTGCAGCTTTATCCATATCACCGTCCTCCATGCAATATGCTTCTCCAGTCTGTCATGTCAAGTGCTCAGGTAGACATTGGTCTCACTGACTAAGACAATTCATACTGTAGAAAACTATTCCACCAATCATTCACATTTAGAAAAGTCCCCAACATATTTAAATGCAATAAGTCATAACAGCTCCTTGTTTGCCCACAAACAAAGACATTCAAGCTTCTCTTAGCTGCAGTATGACTTATACTAATATCATCAGGGACACACCAGAAAACCCTGAAGGGCTCTATCAAATCATTGGGGGTAGGAGTAAATGGTATGATAGATTATATTAAAGTTACTCTTTGTTCCTTGGCCATCTATATGCCTGTTTAATCAGGGCAAAAACTAAGGAAAAAGGACACTATATCCATTGTATCTAATTACTATACTATCTGGGCACTTCACCATCCAATTTATTTATCCCCACAAAGCTTTTATGAGTTAGAGAAATATCTTGCCCATTTCACAAACATGGAACTGAGGCACAGAGTGAGTTGCCCAAAAAACTATACAGGAAGCCTGTGGCGGAGCACAAAATTGAATCCAGGTATTCCAAATCCCAGGCTACCATACTAATCACTGTGCACCATATTTAGTCTCATTTACAAGCAGTATCCTTTGTGTTTTATCTCTGTGGCATGCATCCACGTATTAGCAAGGGGAAGGGGAAGAAACCAGGCAACCTTGAGGAAGAGGAAATCAAGTCTCTGAACTTCAATGAGAGATGGCTGAAATTTTCGCCTCTGAAAAAGCCTGTTCACAAAAATCATTCTTATTCTACCTTACTCCATTTTGCAACATTTTGAAAAGTGAAATTGTTGCTATTCCCCATTTCCACCTTAGTGCATCTCAGTTTATCCTTTTCCATCTCTCTTGTTTCCCAGCTCTTTCAGAAATTTGTGAACTGCTTTTAGCCAGATTTTTTTTAATTTCTACGTATTCATTATCTTTAATAGTATATATAAAACTAGGAAAGGCAGAAGAGAGTTTTATAACTTTCTAACCCTTTGGCATACTTCCTGGCAGTCTCAGTAATGACTATACTTACTCTTAATTGCCTTCAACACACTTACATGAGAGCTACATTCAGTTGAATTATTTCCTGGATTCTCTCTAATTAATCTGAAAGCAGCTGTTTTAAGACCTGTACTGATTAATAGTTGCAAGACAGCTAAATGCCTTGTGCAGTAGAAAACCCTCAGAAACATACGTACATATATATACATGGTTGTCATCCTAGCAATAGTGTTTCTAGGAGACTGCTATTTTCAGTTGTCTTTTGCAACATGTCCTTAAATACTCAGTTCTGGTTCAAAGTCAGAATCTCAACCCAAGCATTTTATCTTGTTACCTGATGTAATAAAACCAGAAAAGGTCAAGAGAGTCCTGAGCACATAGGAAAGGAGAGAGTTTTGTGAGCAGGGTAATGTGAAGCTACTGAATTTTATCTAGAAGCCTTTCCTAATTAGAGTTTCATTGGTCCCTATGTAGATGTATTGCCTACCAGCTACTGAATGTCTAGACCCAAATCCCCATACCAGGGAATCTCTTGTGAGGCCAGAGATCTTAATATCCAGCAATATACATGCTACTAAGCAACTACAAGTCTTGTGTCCATAACACTCCACAGCATTTACAGTAGGATAGAAATAGAGTGTGGCAAAATATTTGTTACAATCTATGGTGTCACAAGTATGACATCAGTTTATATCGTCCCCGGCACATTGACTTGATTGGCCTCTGGGTGAGACTACAATATAAATATTAAATACTAATAAACACATTTGGAAGTATGCTTTGTTAAGGTGAAATTATTGTATAGAGCTGGCTGGACAACGAGAATCTTTTTTCATTAAAAATTGAGGCTTTGACATTTATTTTTGTTCCATATCAGGATGAAACAGAGACTCCCCGCACCACCTCCCCATAAAAATACATGAGAGAGACCCAGCCCAAATATCCTGTAGACCAGGTGAGTACTCTAACTACCAGGCTCTTCTGGGGGGCTCTCTTCTCCAGAAATTCCATTATGGACCTGAGAAAGTTTTGTAAAAACTAATGTTGCCTGAAACATTTTTGATTTTGACCACACACAAAAAAAAAATCCATAGAAAAATTACCACCTAGCTCTATTTTTGACACTAATCGGACACTAATTTATGTTATATTAATTATCCACTACTTAGTTTATAATTTGCATTCTTAAATGTTCTCAAATATATGGTTTCACCACAGACCATATTGGTTTCTTGTGTCTTAAAAATAAGGGTTGGATTGGTTTCTCTTGCTGTTCGAGCACTTACTGTAAATTTACACCCGCTTACTTAAACTGTTCAAGAATTACAGCCTGAAGTCCTTGCAGTGGATTTAATATGCTGGGTAATCCTTTTTATTTCATCAGAATACTAAGAAGCATATTATATTTATGGAATTTTAAATACACTGACCTACATCAAGATTCACCTCTGGAATCAAGATCTAACAGTTACATGTATTAAAAGAAAATCACATACAGAAAGCCAAATGGCAAGATATACTGGATTCCTGGAGGGAGTTTTGCTTCAGCGGGGATTTTTTTTTGTAATAATCATTTCCTTTTAATTATATTGATCAACAACAATTTGTTTTTTTCTTTTGTTTGAGTTATCAGGAGTTCCCAAGGACCAGAAAAGCACATGCCTCTTGCCCACTTTGAAACTGTATGCTGCTGTACTCCAGTTTCTCTTTATCTTCGTTTTCCACATAGGCCCTCACTCAGTTCCTATACGGCGAAAACTACAGCTATCTTCAAAGTACACTTCCTGGGAGGGCAGGGAAGCCTGCTCTAATGGTGTCATTCAACCTTTTAAATTAGAGGGCGAGGGACAGGCTGAAGATTGGTAAGTATTGTACCTTTATAATACATTTAATTTGTCCCACCGGTTTGGGATGCAGGAATTTGAAGATCCCGTATGAATCCTCTCTAAGGCCTTGTCTACACTAGAAAGGTATACTGTTTTACCTATTCCAGTATAGTTTAAACAGGAAAACCCTCCTAGTGTGGATGCAGTTACAGCAATATAAAGGTACTATATACTGGTATAAAGCTATTCCTGAATAGGAAAGGGGAAAGTATTATACTAGTATTTGGCACCTTTTTATAGATATAACTGTGCCAACACTAGGGCTTTTACAAGTATAACTATTTTGGTTAAAAAAACCCACCACCACAAAAATCATACTGTTCACTGAAATGGTTATACCAATAGACCTGGCTTGGATTAACTGTGATACACTATGAGTAAAATAAAAGAAGCAAATCTGCTTTCTGTGCCTGAAGAAAACCTGAAAGGACCTTTTCCTCAGCTGTGGATAGAGCAGAAAAACAACACCTGCAGAATACGTAATAAACATTCCTCTGTGTGCTCTGGAACAGGAGCCTTTTGTGACATGGAAGTCACAGATCGTTCCAGTTCTGTATTCCATACCCAGTCAAACTATTCATCCTAAAATTCAGGGTGCATGCTTTTGTTGCATATTTATATTCTGTGGGCTTGAGTAATAAAAAGTGATTCATGGCTATCCCATTCAGCAAAAGCCACTGGAGAAAACAGGTCAGGTTTCATGCCAAAGAGTCCCTTTATTAGTACTATTATTTTATTGAGGGCAAAATGTCTATGTTACTATTCTTCAGAATGTATATGTTCTGAAAGGTTTGGTCCACAGGTAAGCACAGGTTGCCATGCTGCATATAAAGCTCAAATATCCCGCCCCTTATGCCAATGGCACTGGATCTCACCATTGTGTTGTCATCAAAGCTGGCAGCCTTCTAGATACAAATTACCCTTTGTGTAGGCTAGCTTGAGCATCCACGTGAATTGACAGGATTTAAGCATGGAAATGGAGTCAGAGTTCTGTAGGGCTGATTAAGGGTAACTTTGGCCTCATGAATCTAGCTCTATCTTCCTGGGTATTAGAGTTGTGAATCCAGTTGGAGGCTCCAGAGTAGCAACACATTCATGTAAGCCATACATTTCTGACAAATAAAGACCTAACTTAGCATAGGTACTTCAAATGAAACTCACATGCTTAAGCAGTATTTTTTAATTAAATAGGATAAGAGAATTAAATTAAAATATTTTAGGAATGATTATTCAATTTAAAAAAAAAGTACTCATAACACCACTTTGGCACAGACATCCGTCATCCTATCAACCCTATTGAACAAGTCCATTTTCTAATCAGGAAGAAGAATGCAATTGCTTAGTTTAATTTATAGTTTATTATTATTATATTTTACAGAAAAAACTATTATAAGAGAATATGGCTTTAATCAACATCATAGAAAATGCATTCCATCTTCAATAAAAACTCAGCAGTGGGATTTTAAACTTTACAGCAATAAAAGGAATTATTACTGACCAAGACATTGATCACAATGGTCAATGTGGGTGGAAGAAACAGCAAAGATTCAGTGGGAATAGTCTGTTTTTAAGAGCTTTATCTGAGCAAATATTGGGCTTTAGTCTTCCATAGAGCAAATACATACTTATTAACTTTGACCTTTTATGGTCAGCCTGGGCACCTCTCAGTTGAAGAAACTCTAGTGGAGAGCTGCATGCATGTAAACGAAATTATTGGAAAAATAAAAAGTCAGTCAATTTAGATAAAATTAATTACCACCTTACTAAATGAAATACAATATAATGTGCATTGCACAAAGAGAATATGAATTAATTAAACTCAGTTTCATTACCAATTTTAACACAAATCAAAGTAATACCAGATAGCAGATTTAAACTTTTAGGGGAATCAGAAGGCAAAAGAGCATCTGCGCAGTAAACAATGACCAGAGAAAATATTTCATTGCTGTACTGCGACTCCCTCAGAATCCAGGTGCACTATGAGTATGGGAGAGATGGAACAACATGAAATATAGACTCTATACAACATTATTTAAAGTAATAGAGAACAAAATAGGGCATTCAGTTACACAATAGAGTAAGACAATTGAAACCAATGAGGCTGCTGCTAGCTGAAGCTCAATTCCAATAATTCAAGGCAATCCTGCAAGGAAAAATTTGTTCTGACTCAAATTATTTTGAAGTTATAAATTTGGATTAGAATCTCACACAAGAGTTATACTCTGATAAACTGTGTGCCTTACTAAACACTTAAAACAGATGTAGAATAATGCTTGAGAGTTTCTAGGTGACAAACATTTCTAATGTTTCTAAGTGACTGAAACATTAATCCCAAGGAAAAAGGCCTTTCATTTGACTACAAATTCTATTGATATGATACGGTGTATGTAGCCACAATCCATTTTCAGACACGCAGGACAAGATCCTTAGCTAGGACTAATCAGTTAAAGCTTTATTGACTTCAGTGGAGCTATGATGCCAGCTAAAGATGTCTCACTCTCTATGGTCATGTCCACACTAGGAAAAAGTTGTGTTTTTAAACACATTAACTAACACAAGGGCCAAGAGAAAGACAAGGCCTATGAAGTTAGAATATATAATTTCCCCTTCCTCCCCATTTACTAAAATCAATTAAAATAATTGGACTAAGCAATAATCATAGATTTAGTTTAAGAGACATTTGAGTTTCCCATGTTTCAAGAGATTGACAGATTGCTCTAAAGAGCTTGGTTTTAAATGCTGACAAGCTGATCACTACTTTTAATTGATTTCACAATGAGAGGATTTGGACAGGAGATGGGAATATGTCAAGATAATTTGCATACTGAATTGTATTGATGTAATAATATGTCTATAAGAATGAGAACTAGGACAATACATCACTGTAAACATTATACAAAAATCTGAGTAGCAATTTTATTATGAAAATATAATTACCAGCCCCTATAACCATTATACCAGCAGAGAGTTGAGGATATTTTTTTTTAGGTTTATTCACCTACCGATATGAAATACCTACAATCTCTGTAGGCAAAATATTAACACCCTCCCTCCCCCAGACACACACACATATATTTTAGGGCCCAGTCTGACATGCTGTTACACCTAGGTAGACATATAGAACTGCATCAGTCAAAGAGGATTGGAGCAGTCACACAGGTCACTCGTGGCTCAGCCTGCAGGATTATGTCCTATTATGTCTAGGAGCAATGAGTTGATGCCATACTTTCCTGATTTCTGCAAAATACTACGCACATTAGTCTGTGTGCGTTAAGATGCTTCTGTTGATTCTGCCAAACTATTCACGGTCACATTCTATTTTAGTGAAGAATTCAGTGACGTAAAGACAGACCTATTACATGCATGTAGATCCAGACATTTCCTACACGGGGGTGTTTGAACAACAGTGCAATTTTTGATGTAATTCCCACCAGCACCACTAGTAGCAACCTCAGAATGACAGCCAATCAGTTTGACACACTGGATCACTATTTTAGAGTTGGATAATTTTATTCAAAATTCATCTCCATAGTTTCTGAGGTTTGCCTGTCATTTAGCATTGCTCTTTCAAAACATTTTTTTAAACGTTCACAAACAGTTCAACATTTTATAAAAACATGATATGCGGTCTAAAAACCACCAATTAATGTGAAGAAGCTGATAGCAACCCTTGTATATAGGTCACATAACACTTCCCATTATAAGATTCTTGCAACCTTTTTCCTGAGAAGCTCTAACACCTCCCTTGTGTACAGCAGACTTTTGAAATTTGGCAGGAAAAAAGACTTAGGGCCAGAGAAGTACTTTTTCTTTCTCAGTGAAAATTCATTCAGATTTGGCTGATATATAAACTTTCAAAATTATCATTTGCTTTTATCACTTGCACCGTCAGCAACATTTTGGCAACATGCCAAAATAATTTAGCATGACGGCTGAGCCTATGATAATGCTAAAGCTGCAGTAGCAGCACATACTGTATTGGAAACCCTGAAGTAAGAGGGCTGGGCTGAACAGCCCCGGCCTCCCATAAAAATACAGTGCATGGCACTGTGGAAAAAATAATTAATATGCACAATATGCATTAACTGAATTAACTGGAGGAATTAAGGTTGCACAGAAAATTGTAAATCTGGCATTTCCTATCTTTTCAACTTAAATATCGCTATTTTAATTAAGCTGTTTTGTATATATACACATGTATTATATTTACATGCAGTAAATGTAATATATATTTGGTGAAGTCCCTCAGCAAAGGCTTTTAAGTGAAGTAAGCAGTGCTTGGATAAGACGGAAGGTCATCTCATGGACCAGTGACTGGTTAAAAGATAGGAAACAAAGTGTAGGAGTAAATGTTTAGTTTTCAGAATGGAGAGAAGTAAATAGTGGGGTCCCTCAAGGATTTCTACTGGGACCAGCACTGTTTAACATATTCAAATGATCTGGAAAAAATGGTTAAACAGTGAGATGGAAAAAGTTTGCAGATGGTATGAAATTTCTCAAGATAGGTAAGTCCAATGCTGACTGCAAAGAGTTACAAAGGGATCTCACAAAATTGGGTGAGCGGATAATGAAAAGTAATGCACACTGGAAAACATGATCCCAGCTATACATACAAAATGATGGGGTCTAAATTAGTTAGCACTCAAGAAAGAGATCTTAGAATCACTGTGGATAGTTCTCTGAAAACATCTGCTCAATGTGAAGCAACATTCAAAAAAGCTAACAAAATGTCAGGAACCATTAGGAAAGGGATAGACAATAAGACAATACATATTATAAAGCCACTATATAAACTCATGGTATGCCCACATCTTGAATACTGCGTGTACTTCTGGTGGTCCATCTCAAACAAAGATATATTAAAGAACAGAGAAGAGCAATAAAAATGATTAGAGTTATGGAACAACTTCCATATAAGGAGAGATTAAAAAGACTGGGACTGTTCATCTTAGAAAAGAGATGACTAAGGGAAATATGATAGCAGTCTATACAATCATAAATGGTGTAGAGAAAGTGAATAAGGAAGTGTTATTTACCCCTTCACATAATATAAAAATCAGGGATCACTCAATGAAATTGATAGGCAACAAGTCTAATACAAACAAGAAGTAGTACTTCTTCACACAACACATAGTGAATCTGTGGAACTAGTTTGCTGGGGATGCTGTGAAGGCCAAATATATAAGTGGGTTAAAAAAAAAAAAAGAATTGGATTAAGTTCCTGGGGAACAGGTCAATCAATGGCTATTAGCCAAGATGGTTAGGGATGCAACCCCATGCTCTGGGTTTCCCTAAACCTCTGACTACCAGATGCTGGGACTGGATGACAGGGGATGGATCATTCAATAATTACCCTGTTCTGTTCACTCCCTCTGAAGCATCTGGCACTGGCCAGTATACTGGGCTAGATAGACCATTGGTCTGACACAGTATGGCCATTTATGTTCTTAAATTTGCTTCATATGTGCTGTTGGGTAAAATCTGCGGCATTAAATAGTATAGTTCCTATACTGCTTTCACTGACTTCAGTAGTATCAATACTGGATTCTAGGCCCAAATCCGCAATCCAGCAAAAGCTTTTAAACTTGTTCTTAAGCATGTGATTAGTCCCATTAACTTAAACACATGGATAATCCTGTTGAAGTGCTTTGCTAAGAGCTTGATCCTGCAAGGTCCTAAGAACCCTCAGATCCCACTGACTTCAACAGCATTGCATTGTAGCCAATGGAGTTGCATAAGCAATTATTGAAAGCAAAATTAGGCTCATTTGATATATAATACCTTTTCATAAGCAAATATTTTAGTGTTACCATCATAATATATCGTTCTAATGGGGAGAATCAATCAGGTCTATTTAAGTTGTTAAATTATGAGGTTAGTCATCTGGCCTTTAAAACTGTTACTCAAAAAAAAACAACAACAAAATCTCGCTGCTTAGAAGTATGTTTGATCCCCAGTGTAAGTCTATAATATTGTCATATTAAATAATTCTATAATCTTCTGTCAACAGGCAAGAGTCATATGAATTACAGACTATAACTAGATCTGTTAGGCACAGTGAAAGAAGGAATGTTCCAATCTTTTAAGGAATACAGATCCACATTCTTTCATGAGATTAGAATTATTTAATTTTACTGGATTTACTTATAATGGGTATAATATATAATTAATGGAGATATCGCATCTCCTAGAACTGGAAGGGACCTTGAAAGGTCATTGAGTCCAGCCCCCTGCCTTCACTAGCAGGACCAAGTACTGATTTTGCCCCAGATCCCCCTCAAGGATTGAACTCACAACCGTGGGTTTAGCAGGCCAATGCTCAAACCACTGAACTATCCCTCCCCCCCAAATTGACAGCAGCTGTCACAATGGCATATGTGCAAGGGTGAGTGTCACATGGACAGAGCAGAATCTTGCCTGGGGCAAACAAAACATTAGGGGAAGCCAAGTGATCAGGGATGAAATGACTGCAGGGTTAGGAGACAGGATCAGACTGCTGCAAGAATGTGTTTGTATGTGCATAGGTGGATTCAAGATGTAAATGCAGTGGTATTATAGATATATGGAGAGAGAGAGAGAGAAGTTGAATTGCCTACAATGATTACAGAAAAAAAAAGACCCATTTGTTAAAGTACTCAGAAAGCAGTACAGAAGACTCTTGCTGTGTATAACTGCACTGTCTCAACTCTCAATAAATTATCTTTTACATACTTGTACTAAAATACATACTTATATTTAAGCATATAAGGAAATATAGCTACTGGAAGAATATGTGGTAGTGCACAGCATATCTTGTAGTACTTTTGATGTTCAACAATATTAGCTACATAGGGCAATATTCACAACTCCAGTATTCAACTTTCCTTATAGGCACACATCTCCTAATACTTTCTGCATTGCTATCCATGGGAGTATCTCAGAATATAGGATCTGAGATCCACTTTAATGATCAAAGGGGAGAATTCTGTCCATAGTTTTTAGTTAGTAATACTACCTTTTAATGCAGCTAAAAGGAAAAATTTTCATAAAAACATGTGTGAGACTTAGGAGCCTAAGTCTCTTTGCAAATAATGGGATTTAGAGTCCTCAACCACTTCAGGTTTTTTGAAAATGTTACCCTTTACCTATAATAATTTGCATTAAAATAATGAAGGAAAAAACAGTTTTTCTCTGTCTCATGATTTTACATAAGAACATAAGAATGCAGGAATGGCGAAAGCTTCCTAAAAGTAGTGGGATACCGGTGCCTGAACTATGGCCCCGCCTCACCCGAACCACCTCTTTCCCACAAGGTCCCACTCTTGCGCCTCTCCTTCTCTCTGAGGCCCTGTCCTGCACCACCTCTTCCCCCCTTCCTTCTCTCCATACTAGGTCAGTCCAAAGTTCCACATAGCCCTGTATCCTGTCTTACTACAGTGGTCAATTCCAGGAACCCCAGAGGGAATGAACAGAACAGGTAATCATCAAGTGATCCATCCCCTCTTGCCCATCCCAGTTTCTGGCAAACAGAGGCTAGGGACACCATATCTGCCCACCCTGGCTAATAGCCATTGATGGATCTATCCTCCAAGTTTTACCATAAGATATTTGATGTTTTTAGTGAAGTTCAGCTCTTGCAGTGAGACTCTTAGATTTGATTTTAAAATGAAAATATTTCTAGCCCACACAGCTGCAAAGAAAAGCTTGAAAATGTGAATAACAAAGGTTCAAAAATCAAAGGCAAATAAAAAACTGGACAAGATTCTTGAAGATATGCTTTAGTCAAACACATGTTTGGGCTCAATATAGAAATAACTACATGAAATTCTATAGCCTGTGATACACAGGAGGTCAGACTAGATAATCTAATGATCCCTTTGGCCTTAAAATCTGTGACTATGGAAAAAAATCCAAATTTATTATTTTTAAAATCTCAAGAATTGGAAGCCAATCGCATGATATTTGGGTCTATTTATTTATTTTAATGTTTGAGGTTGGCACTACTCAGAACATAAGTATCAGTCAAGCACTGCTCTGGCAAGAAAGAGAGATAAAAGCACCACTGGGTGAGTCAGAAAACCTACCTTCGCAGACGTACTAGATGTAAGAAGCAAAACAACAACATATGTATTATGACATAAGCAAATTGAGGAGACAGCTATGAAACTAGCAAGAATAGAATACAGCACAAAAACCCTTTTCCATGTCAGAGAAAAAAAATCAGTCATTACCAGGTACATTACTACTTAATGAATGTTTAATTACTGAATCTGACAAATCTTGCTCAAATGAGTTACTTTTAATTAAGCTAAGAAAAAAGAGAAGATATACTAAAATGTTAATGCTATTCAATATTTGTGGTAGCAGAGTAAAATGTCTTGAATTGTAATTACTTCCCTAACTTTATCCTTGCTGCCCTTATCAATAAATAAGATTTTTCAATACTGCTGACAGGAAGATTTAATTAAATGTACAAATAGCTACAGCATAATATAAATCAGTTTCAAAGACCTTGCCAGGAAAGTGTAACATTATGTTTTTTTCAGACTTCGGGGAAATGTTGAAAAAGGGTCAAGACACCTGGGTGTCCTTTGATATTCACAAATGAGAGAATAAGCTAATTAGTTCATGCAAACTTTCTGCACTCTACATAGAAACCGTTCCTATCCCACTTCAAATCTTCCATCAGAATATTAAAATTCTAAGTAAACAGCTTTTAGTTATTAATCATGTGTTAAGTCAATTTTGTGTTCTAATGCCAGTCTGCAAAAGGACAGTGAAGGCTAATGTACTCCTACATTAGATCTCACACAAACCATGAAGAGGCTTAAAGATTGCTAGATTATGAAAAGTCAATGTGTTTCTTTCCTCCTGAACTATATCAGAGTAAAAACAGGTTAATGGTTTTGAGACATTTAAAACAACATTTAATGTACTGTAGCAGTTTTTTTTTAAACTTCTCATGTGAAAATGTTCACTGTCCCACTTATAGAGATTTGAAAGTGCAGCACAGGTGCTGTTTTTTGATGATCCTATGAGAAATCTGTTTGGCATCTTGCACAGTCATTTACATCTGTGCACAGCGAGACAGCCAAATGGGGTAAAAAAGCTACCATTATGTTACATGCACTTTGCATGAATGTAGTTGTCTACGCAAGTTGCAAGGCAATGGAGAATAAGATCCTAAGTATTTAATGCACTAACCTTCCATCTATGGAGACCAAAGTTAAATTCTTGTTTAGTCTGAGTGTCCCATGCTGGACTCCATGTGTTATTTGATACAGTTTAGAGATTGGCTGAGGAGATGTCAGGACCCAGTCAGGAAGGTATTTCTCAGACCGTGACACAGATGCACTGGTAGAACAATATGGGCAGTGTTTCACAATGCTTGAATTTCCTAGACCAAATCTAGCTGTGCTATCGGTATCCAGCATTATATGATATCTGATGGAGCAAATAGCTTGTCTTGGTGTTAAAGACTTGCACTGTAATATTCTTAACATGCAGAATCATAAGAGAACTTGTGATGCCAATGTGACTGACATGAAATTAAGCAAACATGTATATTTCATATGCTGTTAATTAGGATCTGAATTTTAATTTTTGCTTGGTATTTTCCTACTTGCATCATCTCAAGAACATTTTCATTAACTGTTACATTATTTAACATTATTTCATCATAAGATGTTCATCTATGGATCCTACCTTCTCACCTATTCTTGATAAAAATGAAGGGAATTTAAAAATAAAAATTTCCCTAGTTAATCGTAATAGTTATTAGAGCAAATATAACAAAAAACAGCCAACCCATCTCCAATGGAGATGGCGTTTTTACCATTACCAACTGATGTTCCTCACTTACATGATCTAAAACAGCTGCCCCAGACTAATACAGCACAATCTAAACTATCCTGATAGTGCCTCTGGTAATATACAAACTGCAAGCATTATAAGTTAATGACTTTTCATATTTCTTGGCTCCCATCCAAAGGGCAATATATTGCCCTTAATCTGAACAATGTCAATGGGAGTTATGCACATGACTTGCGGGCAGTATAGGATCATTAATGAGCAGAAAAAATACTGAAATACTGCACAGACAATACTGCTAATGTACTTCATAGAGATGCAGAGAAAAAAAACCTTAAGGCAAATTTCGTAGCTTGCTTTTATTCCACTGCTGGGAATGCTAACTGAAATCTGTAAGCATGTACTGCTTTGTGCCTTCTGTACATCTTAAACATTTGTGGGATTTGGCATAGTATTGGCAAACCACTATTCCACGGAGACTTTCTTCATCTCACACAGAAGTTTCTAAAGTGTGAGGCATGCCCCCCTAGGGGTGCATGGAGGAATGTTCAGGGGGGAGGGAAGGTGAATGGCGATGCCAAGCAGCTCAGGCCAGCCCCCACAGCTGGTGGAGAGGGAGCCCCACCTCCGCTCCCCTGACTCACCTCAGTGGGTCACCCAGCCTATCGGTCAGTGTCAACAACCATCGCAGCCATGCCAATTTCTGCTCCCAGCACTGGCTCTGCCCCCAAAGACCATCTCATGTGCCTTCCCGCACCCTAAAAACTCAAGGGAGAAGGGTCAGAGGAGTGGTATTGGCCCTTCCCTAGTGGTGCAGCCTGGCTGCAAGGAAGAAGCAACCCATTGCTGAGGAAGCCATGGCTGTGCCATTGGTAAAGTATCTGTCTATTTGAAACTTACAGTTGTAGGTAATTTAATTAAAGTTGTGTTAAGGTCTCTGTTAGATTTATGAAAAAGCTATCAAGCATACTTTTGCATGTGTCTATTTTTGGTTGGGTTGGGGAGGGACGCGCAACCAAACTCAAAGGGGGAGCTCAACTGAAAAAGTTTGAAAACTGCTGATCCTATAGTTATTGATCTGTGCCCACAATAGGACAGCTACTCAGGGACACAGAGGTATACACAAAACTCTTCTATTTGGTCTTGTATCCATGGAAAGAGCCATCTGCCAATCTGGTGGTATATGGAACTACTCTCTGCCAGATGGGATGGCGGAGTCTGTACCTCCGCCTTTGTTAATAGCCTGGTAGCAGTGCTGTCAGATTATTTTCACCACCACCCTGCCAGGAAGTGACTTGAGAAGGAAGGCCTTGGACCTAGAAATACAGAGATTTCCCTCATATCAGATGTTAGATTAGGAAGCAGGAGCTAGAGCTACTCTTGGTAGACTCGTTACTGCCCTTCCTCAGTTTTGGGGTTGCAACTTGAGACATCTTACAGAGACTTGATTTTCAGAGGGCTGTTGCTCATCACTTTCTGAAAATGAGGTCCCTTTAAACAGTCTCAAATTGGGTGCCCAAAACTTGCAGCACCCAATCACTTGAAAATATAGGACTAAATTTTCTGTCTCTTAATGACTTACCTTGTGGGTATTTCTAGTCCTGCATCCAGCGGCAGCTCCAGGCACCAGCGCTCTTGGGGCGGCAAGCCATGGGGGGCGCCCTGCCAGTCCCTGCGAGGGCGGAAGCCAGGCAGCCTTTGGTGGCTTGCCTGCGGGAGGTCTGCCAGTCCCACGGCTTCGGCGGCAATTCGGCGGTGGGTACGCCGAAGCCGCGGGACCAGCGGACCTCCCACAGGCACGCCGCCGAAGGCAGCCTGCCTGCCATGCTTTGGGTGGCAAAAAAGCTAGAGCTGCCCCTGCCTGCATCCTCAGTATCTCCTAGGGCAGTGTTTGTCAATGACCGGTCCATGGACCGGCACCAGTCCCTGAGATCTCCCTGACACATTTTAGGAAGGCAGCCAGCTGGTCCTTGGTATCATAAAGGTTGAGAAACAATTTCCTAGGGGAGTTTTGAACGCCATTTCCAAGCTGTATTTTATTTAAGTCCTTTTCACTATGATTTATCATCACAAACTGATGACAGTATGCCCCACACTGTACAAGATACAATAAAAGGGAAAGTCACTCCCCAATGAGCTTACAACCTAAGGATTAGATCGGGGTAGGCAACCTATGGCACGTGAGCCAAAGGCGGCCCACAAGCTGATTTTCAGTGGCACTCACACTGCCTGGGTCCTGGCCACCGGTCTGGGGGGCTCTGCATTTTAATTTAATTTTAAATGAAGCTGCTTAAACGTTTTAAAAACCTTATTTACTTTACATACAACAATAGTTTAGTTATATATTATAGACTTATAGAAAGTGACCTTCTAAAAACGTTAAAATGTATTACTGGCATGCGAAACCTTAAATTAGAGTGAATAAATGAAGACTCGGCACACCACTTCTGAAAGGTTGCCGACCCCTGGACTAGATAGAGTTTGGGCCCTAAACTCATGGAAGGGGTAACATGCAGCTGGGTAAGCCCAACAGGAGCCTTAAGGAAGAACTGTGACCCAGAGATTCCTTCTCTGCATTGCTCTTGCTCCTGGGGGAGGAAATAATTTGCTGCAGCCCTTTAAAGGATACCACTGAACTCCTTAGACAGGCAGTCTGAGTAAGGCAAAATTAAGGCCTTGTCTACACTACAGAGTTTTGTTGACACAAGTTACACCAACGTACAGCCACCGCTGTAATTAAACCTCTGTTGCATGTCCACACTATGCTCCTTGTGTCAGTGGAGCACATTCACACTAGCAGCTCTTGCATCGACACAGAGAGCAGTGCGCTGTAGATAGCCATCCCACTGTGCAACTGCCTGCAGGGTGCTTTGGGAAGGGTTTGCAATGCCTCAAGGGGCAGGTACAGCATCACATGATGAAGGTTTCTCAATCCTATCGTTCCATGGTCATCCTACTAGATTGCCAGCTGCTTTTCAACTGCCCTGGTAACCTGCAACCCAGCCCCATCTCTGTCAGAAAGTCTGGATTCTGCACTGCTCTTCAGTATTGTGCTTTGAGTTATGATCATAAGTCTATAAGAGGAGCCCAACAGAGCGGGCGGGGAGGCAAGCGGGAGCTGCCAGAGACTCTCTTTGCTGCCTCCTCCTGCCAGAGCCTTTCCCCACTACAAGAGTATTTCACTGAAATGGGAATGGATCTGGCTTTTCCCTGAAGTGGGAAAAGACTCCAGCAGCCAGGAGACAGTGGAAAACAACTCTGCTAAAAATAGCATTGTAGATTGGGAAGGCATTGCTTGGGAGAGTAGACAGTCGTGAGTGTATATAACCGGGTTCAAACCACAGGGTTCAGAGGGGTCTTTACTCAGCTAAGCAGTGTCTCACCATCTACACTGCTATTTGTACCCATTCTAGGGGGAAGTGTAGCATATGTACTGTACATGCTACTGAAAGGAGTGTGCAGTGTAGACATACCTTAATATATGGGAGCATTTCCATCTGCTGTATCCTTGGTCTAAAGGAACATACTGTTTACACTGAAAACAGTCAATCAGAAAGTGTTTTTGAAATCTTGTAAATTAAGGTCACAGAATTTAGATACATACACACAGTAGCAACTAAATAAAACAAAGTTATTTGTTAAATATTCATGGGCCAGTAACAGTATACCCACGAAAGCTTATGCTCCCAATACTTCTGTTAGTCTTAAAGGTGCCACAGGACCCTCTGTTGCTTTTTACAGTATTAAGAAGCTAATTTCAGCGTATAGAAAAAATGATATTGGTACAAGTCTTGCCTAAAATATGAAGAAATAGGTGTAAGAGTCTCACATAGTAATTTGGAAGAGACAGGAGGAGGAAGAAAAGTCAACTAACTGAAGCATTCTCATTTAAAGGGTTTTTGTTGTATCTTTGATCTCTTATTACTCTGCAGTTGACTTTTGGTTTCTTTAAAATCTGCTGCCTTGATGCTGAAAAATTAAAAAGTCAATGTTCATATAGAACCAAAGCATTTCATGCTCCACGACTGCACAGTCAGCAATATAGATGCAAAAGTTCAGACTCTAACCCCAAATCTATGCAGACAACGACACCTCTGATACACAAACAAGGGAGAAAAGCAATACAAAATCATTGTTGACTTGTAGTCTCTCAGAAACAGTAGAAGAAAAAAGATCTGTGTTTGCAATATGTGAAAGGACAATATTGGTAAGGAGATAAATTATCTTTGCAAGCTTCTAAGAAGGCATTATAAATAACAAAGGGTAAATATAATTACATCTTAAAGGGGAAAAAAAAGTACTTGGCATGGTCCCTTTAAAGAATGACAGTAGCACATTCTTTTCAATTCCCCTGCTACAGGGGTTATAAGGAAAGGAGGAGTGTCAGCCTTTGTGATTTAAAAGTGCTGTCTACCTGAAGTGGTGAATGACTGGAATTGCACGTGTAAGGGCAGCAGTTTTAATAGAATATTAGTAAGGTTGTAGCAGCAGCAGCAGCAGCAGCATGTTCTTTGATAGTCTGATCCTGATGGCACACTGGATGGTACACATGACAGAGAAAAGCTGAACAGCCAGTGGACCATGTGTGTGTCTGCCTGTGTGTGATATTTCCATTTAAGTGTGTAAGAGAGAGATTCTGCAACTGCCAGATGGAGATTCCCTAGTGATAATGACAAGCTAAATCAACAGCCAGTTATCTTGCCAGTCTTAGGCTGGCCCATTGAGGTTTATAGCCTTCACTTCACTACACTCACTGATAAGATGGAGGGCAGGGGAAAGAGGAAGAACCTGTATGTAAAAGAGTCTCTGATGATAAATGTTTTTTTAAAAGGTTAGGTAGCCCTGCTATTTACAATGTAGTAACTTTAAATTGACTAAGGGTATAGCTATTTTCATAGCAAAAAATGAAGAACAGAAAGATCTTATATACAGCAGCAGTAGGCCTTATAGAGAAAGTAGGCCCTAAATTAACCTCAATGTTTTCTCTGTCTATCACAGCCCCACACATACATACATAAAATAATAGTGAAGACAGAGAAAGATAGG
This sequence comes from Emys orbicularis, assembly GCF_028017835.1. Classification (NCBI taxonomy): domain Eukaryota; kingdom Metazoa; phylum Chordata; order Testudines; family Emydidae; genus Emys; species Emys orbicularis. The sequence continues at coordinate 221,495,152 of NC_088683.1, forward strand.
GTGATACTTTGAACACAGGAATCTCTGTCAGGCATATTTTAAAAGTATTGCTGATTTAATCTTTTCTATTAGTGGGCGTGGGTTGGAGCAGGGAGGGAGAGGTATCTCTTGGTTACAAACTTTGCTGCATACCGTACTCACCAACAGGTCTAAAATTTTCCACACATCTGGGAATATTCCACTTACTATTCCAATAATAAAGTCTTCATTAATGTATACTGCTCATAACTTTTCCTTGGTAAATTTCACAGTCTGTAGTGACATTGAATTAGGGGAGAGAGAGTTCTTTACTAAGCACCACCTCAACGTATGATGGTATGAAAAGTGTAAGGAGAAGAGTATGTGTTCTCATTTGAAAACACCCTGCCTATGAAGAAGTTTCCTTCCAGGGTTGATGTAAGGAAATCTCTCAGTTAAGATTTAGTGCTTCATACAATACATAGGATCTAGATACCTGGAAGCAATTTGCAATATAGTGCATGAAAAAATGAATATACAAATCCTATTAACACAGGATGGGAGTTACACAATTAATCTTACATTATACTCTAGGGAAAACTGACCCCTTTGTGGCTGGTGTGAATTATTCATATGAACTAAAGTTGGTGGCAAAGACAAAACAACACACATCCAACCAGTTCATAAGGTGCAATATTCTATGACTTGTTATAGAGTTGAAAATGTGTACCAGGAGCAAAAAATGAAAAGAAAAAAGTTATTGTATTCTAGATGCATAATGTAAATAAATCTTTAATAATGTACACCAAAATGTACACCTGTATGGGATCAAATTCTGCACTCCAATATGGATGCGCATCTTCCCCTGATTGATTTCAGCGTTATGTTCATATGTGAGGGAGGAATTTGGCTTTTAAAAGTTCCTTTTTTTAAACAAATAGCTTTCAAAATAGTAAATATAGAAGCAAAAAATGGAATTACCTATGTGATATACAAGGCACTAGGGTATATTAAAACGTGTAGATTAAGGCTTCTGCTTAGCAGTTGGCCCATTCAGACGAATTAGAGAGCATTGGTAATGCAAAAGAAACCTTGATCAGAACTACATTTTTGTTGACTCCTTTCAAAGTAGAGGCCATCTTCCACTTTTAGAAACTCAGCATGCCACATATTCAGTCGACTAGAGATGCCAACAACACTGAGGAATCTTACTGTGAACAGTGAATGCCTAGGAGCCTCAGAGGAAGAGGCATCGTAGGGTAGAAAAGAAAATCACAGCATGTCAGGAAGCAATAAAAGTGAAGGGACAAGGTATTCTATCAAAAAAGGAATGGCTCAGGGGTTTGGTGTGGTTTTTTTAGGTTCCCCTAAACTAATTATTTTCAGGCTGTTTTTTGTTTGGCATAAACAACATTGAAATATCACAAAATTTGTTGTGTAGAGAAGTTTTTAAAAGGCCTTTAAAAGCTTAATTTGTGAGCAAGCCTTCTGAAATGAAAAAAATCCTCTCCAGTCGGGCATTTTATGAAAGCTGGGGGAGGGGGGGGGCATTTTTTTGTTGTTGTTTTTTTTCTTTAGCAGCATACAGCTATTGGGCACCATGCCTGTGCTCAAATTAGGGGCAAGGGAAAGTGAAGTCAAGTTCCTTCTTTATCATTCCTCCCACCCTTTTTTCCACTGACTAACTGCAGAGGAGTGGGAACCTGTTAGCCCCATTCTAATCTTGGACCTTGCCTACACTTGTGGCAGTGTGTAGGGTACGTGGAGCTACACGCTAAAGTAAAAAGCATTTTCCCTATTGCATTAAAATGATCTCCACTGGAAATTTATTAGTAGTATAAATGAACTTTTAGAATTATTTATAGCTGTTTATAATAGTCATTAAACTTTATTTCAAACTGTGTTGGTAGTAAATTATCCCTCTCTCCTTCCCTTCTTGTGACATTCAAGTCTGTCACACAGAGAATCATATTCAAGACAAGTGCGTGATGTGTCAGGGCTTGAAACAAAGCCCATTGAAGTAAGTGGGAGTCTTTTCATTGACTTGAATAGGGTTTGGAGCTGGGCCTTAATGTGATAATACTAAGAAGGTGAGAGTTTCAGTGCACAGTAAAAAGGCTCCTTACGCTCTCATACTAAGAGCAATTTCAGTTTTTCTGGTTCCTTGTCTCAACCTGAGGTATATTCCACTGTGCATTGTAAATCTAACAGGAGAAGATGGTAATACGATCATTTGAGATCTACTCTTTTGAGAAGAGGTTTTGTTTTGTTTTTAATAAGGTTATTAATTTTTTGCAAGCATATCTCTGCAGTGAGAGAGGATATTTGTCACTGACCTCAATGAGAACAGGATTCAGCCCAAGTTGGCAGTTATGCTTGTTTGGTAGTGCACAGGATGCAACAGCTTTTAACTTTATTTACTATAATCTTCAACAAACATAAAATCAGTTTTCTTAAATGTCCCAAGTTCTCTAATTTTCTCCCACTGAGACCATGAACTGAAGTCTGCCTTCAGATGAGCACACATACTATTGGCATGAGTGGAATTCATGCCTGTATCTGAAAACCAAATTCACTCCAACATGTTGAGTTGCCCTATCACAAAAGATTTTTAAGTGTACAAGGAAGAAGAAAATTTGGTTGCTTTTTAAAGAGTGCTACTCAAAGCATTATTACATCCCTCAGATTATTAACATTGCCTTCCAAATAAGTCACAGTTTTATTGCTATTTGGAATCTACAGTGGAAACAATTATGCAGCAGAAGATCCAGAAAAAAATCCCCTACTCTAGTTTCTCCTCCCCTTTTGGATTCTCCCAGGCTAGAAAACACTGTGCTTTCATTATACTAATGAAAAGGTGACAGATTCAACAGCAGCGGTTCCTTTAAAAGTGCAAACAAAGAACGCTGTCTGGACTTGTCAGCAATATTGCCCATGCACATACATGGGGTCATCAGTTGCTTTTAAATTGTGTAAGCAACTTGGCTTCTCTTAGAAGGCAGAGACTACTATACTTTTTATACCTCCTGTTAGGTAATAGGATCCCTAAGATTAAATCTGGACACATAGCAGCCTGGTTTCTTGTAATACTGTGTTTATATTTATGGAGATTAAGTAGGCTTGGAAGGATTAGATTTTTAATTGGTAAATGTCAATAAACTTAGATTTCACTGTACACACACAAACCGACGAAAAATATTTTCATCAATAACAGAAATGTACAGATAGGCAAAGAAAAAAGTTGTTTGAGAAATTATTAGAATATGATTTAGGATCTTTGTTTTGTATATTTTGACATGTGATGTTGATAATTTGTGTTTTAACAGTTGTAAAGCTTTAACTTTTTGAATATCAATATCTACTGTTATTAAATAACGATGATTTGACCCCCACATTGTCTGACACACATAATTTCCCCCAACAGTTAAAATTTAAATGGATAAAACCTAGAAAATGATTAACAATAAATATGGACATTACCCATCAAAATTATAAAAAAATATAAAAACAGAATTCTGCCAACGGTAAGATTAACTGATTTATGCTCTCAAAATTAAAGAGAATTGCCTACAGTAGATACTGCAGCTCCCATTAATGGGTGACCAGGGCAATACCAACTGCTGCTATATTTTCAGAAGAGGTACGCTGTGATGACACACATTCATACAGTATACAAAGTGCTTACCTGAGCTAATATACACACGGTTAATGGGCTGACGCTATCCAAATTATTTTCAATAACAGAGATGTCGTGAGGGGATTTGAATCCCTAGACAAAAGTATCTATCTAATGGGGAAATATATCTTGACAGGAGGGTCATATTAGCCATCAACCTAGATAGATGCCAAAGTGTAACTATTAGACCTTCCAAAGTAATAGATTTTTAAACTAGAAATTCAGAAGAAAAAATAGAGGCTTGTATAGTGGCAAATGATGGAGGTGGCAGCTTGTCTTTCACAAAACAGGGTGTCTCTGTTTGAATAAAATGAGCTGTCTCTTATCAAGTGGAAATACTAATTTTACAGTCAGACAGCAATAGGTTGTTTCCTCTCACCTTCCACCTTCAGTGCAGAAACATGATTTACAATTTTAAATAACGCAAAATGCCATTTAATATGTTCACACAACCCATTATGTTGCCACATGGAAAAGAATTATAGTTGTTCCAGACACACATTCTCAGAGCTGGGGGTGGCTGAACACTATGACAGTCTTGATCTTTGAGGTTAGAAGTTCAAGAGAGGTTATGGAGAAAGGGAAGGGTGACAAATGTAATCATAAAGAACCTCCTGATGGAATCGCCAATAAAAAATATGTAGTGACATTGGCATCTGAAGATTGCCTGCCTGCCTGCCCGGTTTGTCTGAATGGGAAAAATGAATGGAGTCAGCTTTGCAGCAGCTTCTGAAAGACTGAAAAGTGGGTTTAAAAAAAAAAAATCACACATCTACAGCAAGATCCTCTAACAATTCTTGGCAGTGAGCCTTAGTGTGAGCAATCTCTTTATAATGCCATGAAAGAAGTTCATACTGATTGACAAAACCTTAGGAGAAGATAAATTAAATGGTAAAATGCTCAGAGCACAACATATGTGATGTACTCCTCCTGCAAATTTTAATTAGTCTGGGACAAAAATGAATGGCACGGAAAGGTGCTTGACTATTTATAGTGCTATGTTGTTCTCACGGACTTTTTAAAAAGTCTTTAAAAATCCCTCTTTTAAAAACATAAATTTAAAGTAAGAAAAAGGATGTCTTTTGCTGGATGTTCTCTTGCTAATTTCACCAGGACACGTTCAGCAAAAGTACACAAAAGAATTACACTGCAAGTGGTCAAATGCTCTGCATCGACATTATCTTTATCACTGCTGGAGAAAATAAGTACTGTCCTTTCTTTATCTGAAACTTTTAAAGAAACTATCAGAAAATATGACTCACATTTCAAGTACTAAAGACAAACATCTATTTCAACTATAGGAAATTGTGAAGAGAACACTCTTGTTTTTTGCTTTTTAACATATTCCACAAGATGGTTTGATGAGTGCTAATGGTAGTAAGTCTGTGCAGACTCAGACTAACAATACACTTGTTTCTAGTTTTAGCAGCTTTGTGAAACACTAGAGAGCCCTTTGGGAACTATGGCCCATATGATTCCATCTGCTGCACAGTACAGAGAGGAGTAATATGATGGCAAGAGTGGCACAAACCATGTGGAGGGGAAAGGCAGATATACGTGCGCTTCCACCAACTTCACTTGGTGGTCTGCAGCATCTCCTCTATACCACTTGTTTATGCAGGGAGCTCGTTTTCCCTACCATACCTAGAGTTTAGGAGCAGGGAGCTATACAGGGGTATGAGGAGGTGACTATTTTTACATAGTCATGATTTGGCCTTTAATATCATGTTTCATGGAAGCCACAGGAGTGTTTGTAGCAATTGTGCTTTGAAGGGGAGGACGGTGGGTGAAACGTTTAATTGATAATATTGAGAGGCAGTGGGTCTAATGGATTGGACTGGGACTCAGGAAGCGTGGGTTTTGTTCCCACCTCTGCCAATAACCTTGGGGAAGTCATTTCTCCTCACTACACCTCTGTTTTGTCTCTTAGTTTTGATTTGTCTATTTAAGATTGTAAATGCTTCAGAGCAAGGACTATCTCTTACTATGTGTTGGCACAGTGCCTAGCACAATGTGGCTCCAGTCTAACTTGGGGTCAATAGGAGGTACTGTAATAATGATTACATCTTTTTAGGTCAAGTTTAAGAAAAAAAAGTCTGCTCACATTACCTAGAATTTGGAAAAAGATTAACCAGTACTAAACAGAATACTATTATATAAAATCAGTACATATCATACAATATATATAGATTGCCTAGTGCTTAAAACAGAAATAAAAAGGTATTTAGATACTGTAGACAGAATTCATGACAGCCAGGCATTCCGGAGAAAGGAGGTAACTAGTGGAGTACCACATAGATGGAACATTAGAACCAGTTCTGTACCCTTCATGTCAAAGACGTGTGAGAGACCATGCAGTAAATGATCATGCTTGCTGGTAATACAGAACTTGCAGAGGACATGAGAAAAGAGGGAGGGCAATAAAATTCAGAATGGTTTACACAGCATACACAGGAAGGTTTACACAGGAAGATAAGTGGCTTATACAAATCATCATAGAAAAATTAATGAGACTAGAGGAAAAGAGTAGGGGAATATACTTTTCATGCCATAGACAGACACTACAAGATACAGAGCAGAAGAAGGGGATCTGGGGATAGAAATAGATAAAACTTCTTTGCACAGTGCTTAACAGCAGTAAGATGGTAACAAAATTATAGGAAGTGTAAATAGGAATATTGAATATAAGCCAGAGTACATTGTTTTAGCACTGTAGGAAAAAGGAATGCAAAATGTGAAATATTGTATTCATTTCTGGCATAAATAAGTAAAGGCATTATGAAAATGGATAACCTATAGAAAACAGCAACCATACTAATTCAGAGGCTGTCAAGGTTCTTAGCTATTCCAAACTGTAGATGTAAGAAAAGAGACAATTGTAAAAGAGTCCATGAGTTACACAAAATAGAAAATAGAAAAGATAGATGCTGGAAGTTTCTTAGTTCTAGTTTCAAATAGACAGTGGTCATAATTAAAAAGTTGACATGCACTGTATCTGAGACACTGCAGTGTTATAACTGTTGGTAAATGTTGACCTTTCTAAAGGTGATTTATACATTGTGAGGTGGGGGGTGCGGGGGAAGGAGTTGGAAAAACAGCAAAAGAAAGGAGACTAATTTCCAAATTCTCTTCTTAATACATGCTGTTCTGTGGCAATTACTGCAGCCTGATGGGTTACAATGTTCCTGTGGTTGCTGTGTCCCAGCTTGGTTGGAGGGCTGTGTTGATGAGTGTCTCTAGCTATGGACCCACTATCTTCAGCTCTGTCTCCTTCCCTAGCCTGTCCCATCTCCGTGTGCTTGATGATATCTACAGCACACAGAAACAAGAGGGGTAGAATAGTGTGTGCATGATATTTCCCTGAATCCTGATCACATGTATAGCAGCACTCTACCTATTCTGCTATGTTCAGGGCCTTCTAGAACCTTTATTTGTGCTGCAGTATTGGCCCTTCAAGTGAGGATGAGTTTCCACACATAATAATTAAATTCATGGAATCAACTACTTGGGTAGCCATAAGAATCAGCTAATACAAGTTATATTCCAAAAGATTTATAGAAGCAATTAAAGAGAGAGAAAAACAATGTTGAGTAAAACTACAAACAAAGTTGCAAAAGAACTTGAATAACCTTCATTCTGTCCTGTTAAATTATACTGAATTTAATAACTGGCTTAAGGGGGAAAAACATTTCTAATGTTTTAAATATTTCTTTTCCTTCCCTTTGATGATAATAGTTCTTAGACATATATCGTCACCATGTTACTTTGTTTGTTTCTCTTATCATCTTACTCTCTGAGGTTTTCAGGAGTTACCAAACAAAATTTACCAGCAATCAGAACAAAGGAACTCAATGCATTGTCAAAACACTTTATTTACACTTTCTTTAACATTTTTTCAATTGCAATCCCAACCAATTCTTTAATACCCACCGCAAAAGGGGGGAAAAAAGGTTCAGGCTAGACAGATAAATGACCAAATCACTATTACACTAGCCGTTTCCATTGTCTTCACTCTAGTACTTTTTGGAAATATATCTCAGAATAATATAAGTTATTGCTATCAATATTACTTGGTCAGACCACCAGCCAGAAGGACTGATTTCTCTTCTCATTAACACCAGTAGGAATCAGAAAAGATCCCAAGGCAGTCAACGGTCTACCATGGTAAAATGGTGTCAGTGAGGAGAATCAGATACCAAGAAAAAATAGTTCCTTTTAAAATAAATTTCTTGTTCTTTACATGCAAACTTATATTTAATATATTTACCAGCTGCATAAATGGATACAGTTTTTTATGAAATTATTAATTACTTTTATCTGTAATGGGCGTTCCTGCAGAATTGTATGTTCTAAAATCTGGATCATCGGTCTTCTCCATTCCCACCACACACACACACACACACAACTCCCCACTTCTAAGATGTGTGTATGTATTCAAAGGACTGGTGTGGTGCCAGAGAACTTATAGAAGGCTTTACACTCCTAGACCAGCTCAGTTTGAGATTCTAGGGAAATTTCTTTACTCACTTACAACCCATAAACCCACTGAAGCTGGTGGCCCAAATCCACTCTAAATTAAGCCAGTGTAAATACAAAGTAGCCCCATTGTCTTGTCTGAGCATCATTTTAGCTTTTGAGGTTTTGGTGGGAAAATACCAACCAAAATTTAAAAGCAATTAGAGCAAAGGAACTAAAAGCTCAATGTATGCTAACTTATGTGGAGAGCTTCTACATTAAAACTAGCATAACAGAGCAGAATATGTTCCATTAACTTCAATGGGCTTCAATGAGGAGCAGAGTCAGAGTAAACAGAATATCTGAGCATCCGATTCCAGCATGCAGAATCAAAGTACATTCTGATTTGTAAATTTGGGTTGCACTTGGGTTACCATCCTGTTATTTATCCTTTGTCAAGTGATATAAAGGTAACTCTTGAGAATTACTGATCACCTTCAGCTCTCATTGAAATCAATGTAGTCAATGAACAGCCCGAACAAGTTTGTGTATAAGCAAAAAAAAAAAGCATAGAAAAACAATCATAATGCCAGATTTTCCTCTCACATTAGTTTTGAAATCAGTCAGAGAAGTGTGTGCACAGTACTTCTCAGGATTTGGCTATGAACATTTAAATAGTTTTTCTTTAAGAGGATTTGCTTCAGTGGCTACAGCAAATGAATGGCTAACATTGTCCTTCCTAATTAGCCAAGAGAGAACTTATTGAAGAAGGGATGACTCACATGAAATCTCCAGTGGTGAAGGTAACTTGCTTAAAGATAAATCTGGAGAATTTAATTCAGCTCACAACAAGTAAGTAAAATTAGAGTTTGGTGATCTGGCCCATTCAACACTACAAAGTGGATGGGATGTTTCCTATTAACTACTATTTTGGAGGACAATAATGTGACAACTCAATATGCTATAGCTCAAAAATCAAGGGTGTGCTAAGAAACCATGACTAAGATAATGTGCCAAATTGTTCTATGGATAATGGAAAGCTTAGCTCACCTTTTTGTACATCTCCAAGGATTTAGCTATTTTGTTGCATGCAAAAGCATGTAAACCATGTTGAGTGACAAATTCTGTTTCCTGCCTTCAACAAAATCCACAGAAAGACTGTTCTACAAAACTTCTGTGATAGAATTCAGACATATTCTCTGCATTCTTTTAAGCATATATCTCAGAAACACAATGGCACTTTGCGTAGTCCCCTACACAGATTATTCCTGCTCCTGACAGGCACATGAGGATGTGGTTGTACACTTATTCAGACATGAGTCTGTTCTGCTATACAGAGCATGGATGTACCTTAGAGATGCTTCTGAGGCATATATATGCCCCCATTTGGGGGTGAGTTTTGCTTGTTCCAGAATTTGGCACTATACGAAATGATTATAGCTGGAAAAATGATTTTGGGGGAGAAAATTGTGTTCCCTCATCTCAATGGGGACAGGAGAGGCGTGACAGGAACAGTGGGGAGTGGTTATCTCTAAGGAAAAGGCGGTTTTGATCTCCACATTTTCCTCCTGCACCTTCTCCTGTGTCCATATGAAGGCAGGGAAGGAGTTCATATTCCCACTTGCTGGCTGCGATTGGCAAATTTAGGTGACCCAATTGTCTCCCTGATTTCCTCACCATCCTCTCCTCCCCTCCCCCAACACAATGCAGCACTCTGCACCTGAGTTGCTCCTAGGTACACTGTGGGCTGAGCTGAATCTCCTTTTTGTGGTCAGGATTAAATAAATCATAAGAGGCCAAGAAAGACAGAATATGTAAGAGCTATTTTACATCTGTTCACTCTAAAAAAGATACGACCTGTATAGAATAATATGGCTACTAGTAGAGCTATATATATTTGTATATAAAATTTCACATTCACAAAATTATCAGTTTCTCTCTTTAGGAATATCTCTGGCTCTGTCAATCTGTTTTTTCACGTCAGGAGGTGGGTATTGTAGTTGTAAGAACGCTTGATAGAGATCTTGTAGGTGTTTGTCTCTGTCTGAGGGGTTGGAGCAAATGTGATTGTATCGTAGAGCTACACCACCCTATACCAGAAACCTACTGACCACTATACTTACCTACATGCCTCCAGCTTTCATCCAGACCACACCACTCGATGCATTGTCTACAGCCAAGCTCTACGATACAATCGCATTTGCTCCAACCCCTCAGACAGAGACGAACACCTACAAGATCTCTATCAAGCATTCTTACAACTACAATACCCACCTGCTGAAGTGAAAAAACAGATTGACAGAGCCAGAAGAGTACCCAGAAGTCACCTACTATAGGACAGGCCCAACAAAGAAAGTAACAAAACACCACTAGCTATCACCTTCAGCCCCCAACTAAAACCTCTCCAGCGCATCGTCAAGGATCTACAACCTATCCTGAAGAACGATCCATCACTCTCACAGACCTTGGGAGACAGGCCAGTCCTTGCTAACAGACAGCCCCCCAACCTGAAGCAAATACTCACCAGAAACCACACACCACACAACAAAAACGCTAACCCAGGAACCCATCCTTGCAACAAAGCCCGTTGCCAACTCTGTCCACATTTCTTTTCAGGGGATACCATCATAGGACCTAATCACATCAGCCACACTATCAGAGGCTCATTCACCTGGACATCTACCAATGTGATATATGCCATCATGTGCCAGCAATGTCCCTCTGCCATGTACATTGGCCAAACTGGACAGTCTCTACGTAAAAGAATAAATGGATACAAATCAGACGTCAAGAATTATAACATTCAAAAACCAGTTGGAGAATACTTCAATCTCCCTGGCCACTCGATTACAGACCTGAAAGTCACAATATTACAACAAAGAAACTTCAAAAACAGACTCCAAAGAGAGACTGCTGAATTGGAATGAATTTGCAAATTGGACACCATTAAATTAGGCTTGAACAAAGACTGGGAGTGGATGGGCCATTACACAAAGTAAAACCATTTCCCCATGCTTATTCCTCCCTCCCTCCCCCCCCCCCCACCAGTTCCTCATATCTCCTTGTCAATTGCTGGAAATGGGCCATTTACATTACCACTACAAACAGTTTTTTTTTTCTCTCCTGCTGATAAAAGCTCATCTTAACTGATCACTCTCCTTATAGTGTGTATAGTAACACCCATTGTTTCATGTTCTCTGTGTGTGTGTGTGTGTATATATATATATATCTTCCTACTGTATTTTCCACTACATGCATCCAATGAAGTAGGCTGTAGCCCACGAAAGCTTATGCTCAAATAAATTTGTTAGTCTCTAAGGTGCCACAAGTACTCCTGTTCTCTTTAGGAAGTTTCCAGTTTATGTTTTCCTTCCTATAGCAGAAACAACATGAGGCCTGGATTTTTGAGACCTTGAAAGCTGAAGATGGGATGGGAGAACATGCTGTAGTGACCTTATGCCATTCTTATGTATATAATTTTACTTGTAAAATTCAGCAAATGATCCACAAGAAATAGCTTATCTGATAATTTAGCTCTCTCTGTGTGCATGTTGTGTTTTCTTCACACAGACCTATTTTTAATTCCATTTCATTTAAAATACATTTCAAACAAAAAAATGACTTCTACTGTTTGACCTCCATGGGTTTGCTAGTAGTATTCAGTACTCAGTGTTACATATTAAAAAGTTGAGCTGTATTGCACAATTGTGGGTTCATATAATCATAGAATACTTGATTATACCAGCATATGCAAATCTAAATTCTGCTCATGCATACCACTTTGAAATCTGTTTTCTGTTAATAATCATGCAACTAAAACACTATCACTTGAATGTTCAAATAAAGCAAGAAGAAAAAGGAAACACACATGGCTAAGCCAAAGTCATTTACAAGTTAAAGTCAATGTACATGGAGGTTCATATGTTGTGGTGGTGTTTCCCTCTCCCCCTGCAATTGTCACCCATTTATATTGGGTTTGTATGTATGCCACTCTTCCATGGGGGAAGCAGGGAGGGAAGTTATGCTGCTCTCTCAAGCGTCACCCACAAATCAAGTTTATCTGCTTGATGCCAGAATGAGACCCCATTCAGAGTATATTGTACAGAGCTTCATTATGAGCTTGATCAAATTTCTTTGATTTCAATGGAAAGACTCACTGACCAACAAATAGGGTCCTAGCAGTATTTTAACCCTGCCATGGCACAGGCTGGCCTATGGCTTTTTTCCAGTAACTATTTCATTACACTTGTGCTTCGTAGTGCAATCAAGACCCCCTAACCAAACCTTTTTGATAAGTGTGACCAATTTTATTTCCTCCCACCTCTTTGTATAGCAGAATTTCCCAGAGTGCATTGCTCACTTCTACTCTGTGTATCTATTTCGCAGACAATCTATTCCCTAGTGAGACAGTAAGGGACAACTGCCCTTCCCAGAATGCACTGATACAAAAAATGAGTAGACAGCAGGATAGGTAAGGATGATCAAATATGGTTCTGATGACAAAAAACTGTTATGTGGGCTGAAAAGTCATTGTAATTTTATATGTAAAAGCACTAAAGTTACTAACAAATGTTTTTCGTCCTCCAGATATTATAAATGACTAACATTTCTGTCAAAATAGTGAGGGGGAAATCTATGGAGAGAAATTGTTTGCATTAATTAACAACCCTTTAAACAAGCTAGGAAATAAAAAAAATGTTTCACTTCTGTGCCTAAGTCATTTGCCTGAATTATCATGAATTAAGTACGGTCTAAAAAATGAAAGAATTTTAAGAAGTCTAAACAATTTATTATGATATTACTTCATTTCTCAACATTTTCTTTGAAGAAAACATGGATTTTTCATTTTTTGCATTTGAATATTTAAAATAGGAATTAAAAATAGATATCTTTTTCAGCTGGTGATGACCTTCAACTTATTTTATTCATACACTAAGTTCATCCATGTAGCAAAGGATGTAGTTATAAAAACACGATACCGAAGAAACACTTTTTAAAAGAGTGTGATATATTCATACTAAGCATATCTTAGGCACCTCTGCTGAAAAAAAGCCTGACAAATGTATACTGCCTGGGGAAAAGGGATATGGATATATGTGCAATGCAGTCAGGAGATGTGAGAGAGAAACAAATTGACTCTTTCTTAGAACACCGGGATGAACTGAAGTATTATAAAAATATTGCCACCACCTTCTTTCATCCACTCCAAGTTCCTATGTATAATAACACAGCTCTTAGATGCCAAAGGGAAAATGGTAGTAGCTCACAGTACTGATAATAGGTAAACAGTAGGTCTCAACAAACAGCACAGATGCAATTCATTCTTACTCTGTGCATACACCGCACAAAAATGAATTTATCAGAAATACAGCTTTTACAGCCAATCAAATTGATATACAAGCTAATTAATGTTTACATATTATAGATCCAGAGTGTTCAAGAAAAGATTTTCTAACACCACCAAACAGAACTGTTCAATAACATAGTAAAACTTTGCCTTATCCATAATTATTTATTCCCCTATCATTTTCTGTGTACATCTGGATCTTGGCATTTGAAATCATGATCAAAAACAAAAAGGTGCCCACAGCATTCTGGCAAACATGAGAATTATGTGCATTGCTAAGCTGCTCAATCGTGTCCAGACCAACAATCATGTTATCATGTATAAGTCCAATAACTCTCCCTACATAAAGTGAGAATTGTTTGCTGGTAAATGACATGTCGATTGTTTAACTATGTGCCAAATCTACATTGCAAGAAGGTCATTTTTTATAGCATGCTTATCAGAAACGCCATAGCAAGAATTAATTATTTAGGTACATGCTTATACTCTTTGCAGCGGAATGAATAATGAATTATCTTTGGATCAAAAATATGAGTGTTCTAGGTTCCTGAAATTAGCTTAGCACACTTTAAAAAATGTTATGCCTACAGTATTGTGATTTTATCAGAGTTGAGAACCAAAGTAGAGCCATCCTCTAGTCACTATGCAAATGAAGGAGAGGTCCTCACTTCCTTCATGAATTACTGAGTTCAGTACAGTAATAGTACAAATAGGTCTAGGATGAAACTTTCAGAGTTTAGCTCTGCTCTGTGCAGTCTGTGAAGTTCTCATAGCAGTTTTCAAAGCATAGAGGTTGGGTCCTGTCAAAGTCAAAATCAAAACAAATGTTTTTTTTGTCCCCCCCCCCCTGTTTTCAACCATTTTACATAAAACAGCTATGCAATGTAATGTTGAAATGACCAAAAGTTCACTTTACTATACTAAAGAAAATTCAAAGCCAGTTTTGCTTAGAGAGGTCTTATTGATTTGACTAACGGAATACTCATTTTTCCTGTTAAAAATAATTCTAAAAGGTTTATTGAAACAAATTTATTCCCCAGAAGCCAATTCAGTTAGCAACCCGTAGCCCTGTTGTTGCAAACAGATGCTCTATTGCTCCATCCATGCAGTGTCCCAATGATGTTACTGGTGGGTCTGTTTGCTTGATCAAGGTGCTATGATTCTTCAGCTTGCTAGAGCTCCCAAAAATGACTAGCACAAATTAAAATTTTAGTTTAAAACCAGAAGTTGTTCTATTTAAAGCTGTTTGTGTTAATTGTTTAAAAATCAAGAGACACAAACTATAACCAAAGTGAGACTTTTTGAATTGGTGCTTTTTATTTCCTTACTGAGATATTTTTGGTAGTAGATGTATAATAGCAACAAATATTGCTTAGTTTAGAGAGGTTTACAAGTCTGTTAATGGGCAATTTAAAAAACAATTTTTGTACTTGTGTAAATATATTACCTTCATACATTTGTGTAGTTGAGTTTGTTTTTACTGACGGTGCTAGCTCCAATTGACCAAGTTTTGAGATTTATTTATACTGATGATCACCCTTCAAAAACATTCTGAAGTTTAAAGAATTTTGGATGAAATTATTTTTTTCTTTAAAATTCACTCCAATTGCAAATTGGAATTTAATTAAAGGCCAGATCCAAATCCCACTGAAAGCAAATAGAAAGGCTCCCATTGACTTCTGTGGCATTGGATTGAGCCCCTGATTTCATTAATCAAAATAATGATTTCCATTTTATCATGAATTTAGTTGCAAAATCTTGACAAATTTAATCCTTTTATATTTCAACAAAGATAAAAAGACCATAGAGTCCTACCATGCTCTGGCTTGTAGCCAATGACTGCACCACAACTAAAGGGGGGCAGAATTTGTGTGGGCTTACCCAAAGAAGGACAGCTCTGCTTTGTGTGTGTGTGGGGGGGGGGGGGTGAGAGGAAGAAGGTCAGAAACTGCTGCAAAAGGTGCTCGGTGCTCCCCCCAGGAATGTGCATAAAGGTACGAAACCTGGGTGGGGCAAAGCAGCGAGTAAGTGGTACTGGATAAAGAAACAGAATGGGGGAGGGGGTTTGGGAACTCCCATGACCGGTACGGCAGGGAGCCAAACCACCCCCCCACCATTCTCATAGCCCTCCTTAAGCCTCTTGTGAGGCTGGTGGATGGTAAGGCCAAGCCATGGGTCGGCTGGGGAACCTGGATGGAAACAAAGGGGGGCTGGTGGAAGCTCCAGAGAATTGATTTGAATAAGCATGGATTTGTCTGCACTGTACACTTTATCTGCCAGGTATATATTATCCCAGACATCTATATAATAAAGTTGTGGCCTGATTAAAACCCATAACAAGTCTCCTGTCCTTTTTGCGGTGTACCCAGACAATGACTGCACCACAACTAAAGGTGGGGCAGAATTTGTGTGGGCTTACTCAAAAAGAAGGACAGCTCTGCTTTGTGGTTGGGGGGCGGAGGGGGGGAGAGGAAGAAGGTCAGATACTGCTGCAAAAGGTGCTCAGTGGTCAACTTTGCAGCAGTGGCTCCCCTCTCCTCCCCCCCAGGAATGTGCATGAAGGTACGAAACCTGGGTGGGGCAAGTCTCTATGTGAAAGCAGCGAGGAAGCCAGCACCCACCCTCCCTCCCCTAGTAGCCAGCAAGTGGAGGTGAATGGCAGGCTGGGTTAGGACCTGCTGTGAGCATTACGCTAGTTGCCCCTTTTAAAGGGCGGCTGGGAAGGAATTTTTCCCACACCACCAGAATTGGCTTCAGTGGAGTGTTGTTTTTTCTGCCTTCCTCACAGCGGGTGAGAGGATGGACCTTTTCTGGTGAATAAAAAAGGTGGTAGGCCATATGTCACAATTTATTTTGTAATATTGGGCAGATGTTCAGTGCAGATACTCCATAGGGAGGGCAGCCAGTGACCAGATAAATGGCCTGGTAAAGCACTTACAAGGAGATACTGGATAAAGAATCAGAACGGAGAAGGGGGTTCGGGGACTCCCATGACCGGTATGGCAGGGAGCCCCCCCTTCTCATAGCCCTCCTTAAGCCTCTTGCGAGGCTGGTGGATGGTAAGGTCCAAGCCATGGGTCGGCTGGGGGACCTGGATGGAAATAAAGGGGGGCTGGTGGAAACCCCGGAGAATTGATTTGAATAAGCATGGATTTGCCTGCACTGTACACTTTACCTGCCGGGTAGTTCCAGACATCTATATAATAAAGTTGCAGCCTGATTAAAACCCATAACAAGTCTCCGGTCCTTCTTGTGGTATACCCAGACAATTAGTTCATTTTAGCATTTAATTGTGTTATATATTTGTGATGCTGGTAGACTAAGTGCCACCACTCTTGCCCAGGCTGCAGACCTCAGCTGAGCACTGACAAATTCATAGCTGGATACCAGATCATCTCACCTGTATGTTAGTATTGTTCAAGAGGTGTTTAGATTCTACAAAATGCTTGTAAGTTGATGCATGAATCTTACTTGTAAAGTTTGTGTTCCGTGCTATGAGGTAATATGCAACTTTTGCTTTATAACTGTAAAAATGCATGCTGTGAACTTTTGAACTCAGACAGGAGTGGTTCATCCGCCCATCAAGGAGCACTATCAAAACTAAGTGGGCCATTGCAAAGCATCATAATAGCATCACAAAGACTGGGCTAATGGCCCTCTCCTACCCATAAAGGTGCTGAGTGCAAGGAAACTTTTCCCATCAGCTTCAATTCTGAAAGAAAGAAAGAAAGATCTTCACCACTTTGCTGTTTGGACTCCTACAGGGCTGGAATTAGAAAACAAAAGCAGAGATCCTCACGGTCCACCTGGGTTAGTCCTAAAAGACATTCAATGCTGATAGATTATACTACACCTCTATCAGCTTTTGGAACCATAGACTGTAACTCATATGTGTGTATGTGTTATCTACTGTATTTAACCTGTAAATAACTCTTTTGTTTCTTTTTTCTAGTTAATAAATCCTTTGTTAGTTTACTATAAGATTGGCTACAAGCATTGTCTTTGGTCTGAGATCTAAGTTACAAATTGACCTGGGTAAGTGACTGGTCTTTTGGGACTGGAAGCAACCTGACTCTTTTGTGATCTTTGGTGTAAGTGACCATTTATGACTAAGTCCAGCTTTTGAGGGTGGCAAGATAGACTGAAGTGTCCAAGGGGACTGTCTGTGACTCCATGATTAGACTGTCATAGTGCTTCAGGAGTTCACATTTTTATTGGATTGGTGAAATCTAATTATTGAACATACCACCTGGTTGGAGTGTCTGCCCTGCTTTTTGACAGTCTGGGCTGAGGTTAGCCCTCACTGTCATGAACCACTCTAGACAGCATGACAAAACTGTGATTGACTCATATGTTATTGCATGTGATGAAGAGATTTAAGTTGTAGGTATAGAAATAAGTAAGATAGCATTATTGGAATATAAGATTGATAAGTATGTAGGAGTGATATGTGTGTGTTAGTTATATACATAAAGCAAGCGGTAATGCAAGGCCTACAGGTTAAGGCCTGTAAGATTTCAGCTTAGCCACACTAGGCCTCAGGCTTAGGGAGGCTCGACATGAGTAGGTGACCTAGGAATAACCCTATTCCAGTAAAGTTACATGATTACTATAATGAATGTGCCAATAGGTGATTTTCTGGAAAACTATATCATAATGTACGCATCTAAACCGTAAGGCACCTGACTTTAACACCATGGAAAGTTCCATAGGCATGGGAAGTAGGAGTGTGGGGGGTGCTGTAGCACCCCCAGGTTTAGTGCAGGGCTCCGCTCCCGGGCTCCCGGCTTCCAGCCCCATGCCCACCCCCAGCTGTGGCCCCAGCCTTGACCTCCATACACCTGTTTGAATCCCCCCTGCCCGGAGACACAGCCCTGCTCCTAGCCCCAGCTCTGGGGATGGAGGGTGTGGACAGAGGTAAGGGGGCTTGCTTTCAGCACCCCCAGATTAAAAATATTTTGACACCACTGGAAAGTTCTGCTCTGACCACAGGTTACCAGGGGAACATGTTTATATAAACGTTAATAAGATGTTAATAAGAATAAGACAAACTAAGAGAATAACCTTTGAGAAGCAGGGCACCTCAAAATATATGGGGTATGGAAGTACAGATAAGGAAAAGGAGAGATGGAGCGCTCATATATTCATAAGGTGTTAGATGTGGTCTTAACAGCTGGATAAAAAAATGTGTTCCCTGGTATGGGCAGGGTGGGAAGACTACAAGGGAAGCCTTCGGTAAGATTCACCCCTCTATCAATGACCACTTGTTGAGAGATCCACCAAACTCAATAGCATCTTTGGATATGTGAGTATGAATACAGCAGTAGCTATTGCAGGTGCTCTCTCAGGTTCTGTATACGTAATTGTAACCTTAATCGTCTGCTAGTAAAACTGATAATAACAACAAGACTTCTTATTTGTGACTGTGTGTGGAGGGTCACTGTTTTTGTTCTTTGTGTGTTCCTACAGCCTCCAAATCTAAGGTTAATTTTCACCGTGTTCATCTTAAAACTGTAGCAACACAGAAACAAGACTCACTGTGAATTAACATAGAATTATCACAATTAAAACAAAAGCTACATACTGATATCAGGGACTGAACTTCCATAGACATTAATGGAAGAAATATCTGGCGTCAGAGAATATTTTCAAAAACAGCTTAGAGAAAAAAGAGTTTAGCAAAATCAGTGTGGACCAGAAGAAGGTAACATGTTGATAGTCAAACCAATCAAATATCAATGTCCCACTTTGGGTTATCAGAAGAAAAGTTTATTTTTATATAAATTAAGTACAGACACTTTTTAATAAGTATTTTTCACTGAGAAACAGCAGTAGGCATGTTTCTTTCTCAGTGAGATAGCATAACCAATTGCTAGAGATGAGTTAATGCAAACAAAGCCTATCAACAACTAATGTTGTCACACTTTTGTCAGCTATACCCAAACTAGAAATTTGAGGCAACAATAGGGTTTGCGGTAAGCACACTTAAAATCAAGGTATTAGTTCAATTTTGAAAAGCCATGAGAGATATTGCAAAATAACACAAGATTCATACAGTATGATGTCATGGCATTCACTAAGGGCTTGATTCAAATCCTATTGAAGTCAATGAAAAAAGTTGAGAAATAGAAAGTCCTGTTTACTTCAGTCAGCTTTGGATAAAGTTCTACATTTACTGTTTAATATATCAATACAGTATAACTACTCCCGAAGGCCTCAAATGTGCAGAATTTCATCTTTATGATTGACTCAAGGAAGAATTATCCTAAAAGAAGGTGGGAAAGCATACCAAATTGCAGTTTTACCTGACAATTTAATCATTTTGAAGCCATTTGCTTCAACATTTCTAACCTAGATTATGAGAAAAAGCTTTGCCAAGGCTGGAAATTTTCCCAGCATAATATTCTAACTATGACAAGACCTGTTCCTTCTTTTCATAGTCATAAAACCTGTAACCACATCAGGACTTCTTTCCCTAGTATATGGATGTTTGACATAACAGACTGCAATGAATCTCCGGCTTCTACAGCCTCACCAGTATACCATTTGGTTTTAAGGGATGGTCCTATCCATGTCATGTTTGCTGTCTTGCTGATAGCTGTTGTGAATACATTGTATACTGTCATTTCACCTATAAGAGCTCCAGAATTATAGCTGACTTGTAATAATGAAATGAGATTTTTTTTAACAGCTCCCCAAGAATTTCCAAATTAAGAATTACACAGACAGTCTAACCACACTTCTCCCTTTGATCAAAAATGAGAGAGACTTTCCCTTCTATATTACACATGTATATGTGTAACCAAGATAGTTCCTTTTAGAGCACGAAAAACCATCATCTTTTTGAGCAAACTTGCAAGCTCTGATCAAATCCGAAAGTTTTGAAATATTTTAAGGCTACGATAGTTTTCTGTTCATTCAACCAGGTTCCATAATCTAAATGAATCAAAGCCATTTGGGTTCTTATTCATGAAAGCAGCTCATACTAGATACTGTTCAAGGCCTTGGCATCAATCTCTAGTATTATGAAGAAACACACTTAGATATTGTAAGTTATTTCTAAGAGGTCAAACTTCATACTCTTCACAGAATTTTAGTTACTGTAAGACCCACAAGTTCTTATGAAGGGAAGCTCTTTTTTTGTTGGCAAGCTAGAAAGAATGTTTTAACTAGTAACTAACTGGTGTGGCTAAAATACTATAAACAACTCAAAACAAATGTGCAGATATTGGCTACTATTAAGAGAGTTCCCTCACCTATCATTAGAAATACTATCATGGCATGAAAATAATGAAACCTACAGCCTTATCATTTATGGCCAAATGTGTGCTATAATAAGAGTGAAAATATCATTGCAGATGGTTAGGGCTATGATCTACAAGTTGTGGACGCCACATGTGCTTATGTAGATATTTCCATTAGGTACAAATAGCAGCATAAAGAGGTGTAGAAGGGCAGCAGCTTCTGTCCAAGGTAATAGGTACTCCTGTATTAGATGCCTGCCTAGGCTGTTCTTGCATTGGCTTTAGGGGAATGTCCTGAATTTGTCCTTTAGAAAATTAGGAAGAAGAGCCCAATCATATGAACTAGTGCCTCTCCCCATAGGAAAATGACTAGAAAACAAACTTGCAAATTTTCACACTCTCAGCAATTATGTGTCAACTATCAGCATTTATTGTTTTTCTTCTGTGATTTGTAACCATGTCTCTTAACATTTGTTTTGTTTCTTGTTTCTTCTTAAAACCGTAAAACCCAAACGTGTGAGGGGAAAAAGCACAGCTATTACAATTAACCGCTAATATTGCTATATGCTGAATTGATTTGTTACATAGAATTTCTGCTGACAGTTCAAAAATTGATCTACTTGTTTAAAATCAGTTTGCCAAGAAATATGTCAGAATAGCTGGTTTTATTGCTATTCTCCTTTGATTTCTGAAAAAAAAAGTGTCATAAAACATCCAAGTTGTTTAATTATACATCAAGTTTTTTCTATCACTGTTGTTATTCATGTGGGCATGCTATGTCCTTGTCAAGGTACATCTCTGCATTCTCATAAGACAGCTATAACGATATGAGGGGATTCCCTACAAATCCTGCATCTTGGCAGGGAGTTAGATAAGATGACCCTTGTGGTCCCTTCTAACCCTGTGGTTCTATGATAGCACCAACTGTACACCTTGCTATAGTCTGCGCCTATGAAAGGTGTCCAGTGTTTAAACTATAGGTTTCCATTTTGGAAGAACCCGCAAATCACCTTTTTCATACTTCCTTTTGACCAAGCATCCCCAGTCAAACTTATGGACATATATGTAGAATAAATTAAGCATATGATTTTAGTATGCATAAATACAGGGCAGAGTATGCTATGGTGATTACTAATCTGCATATGTGGGAAAAAATCATTATTTCTAAATGTGATTGTTATTAACCAAGATTTAATGATTATCTTACAAAATAAATATTCTAAACATCAAAGAAAAATGTACTTAATATTTCCACATCATTTTTCATTATGAACAATGACTAAGCTATACAAAAAAGGAAATAGTATAACATTTTATTCTACCTAAATTAAAAAAAAAACCTATCCAAATATCTCAAGATATTTTTAAGGGTCACTCAGGTCTTGACTAAATAAAAACTGAAGATACTATAAATTGAGAAAAAGCTTGGGAGTAGAAGAGGCTCCTTTAAAAATTTCAAGGAAGTTCCCAAGGGCCTGTTCCTGATCCCCTTCCTCATGTTCCCTGGCAACTACTCCACAAGTGGTCCCATTGAATTGAGAGGGAACAGTTAAGAGTAAAGGACAATCCAAAGTGAGTAAAGAGATCAGAATCTGGCTCTATACAACACCCAGTGCAAAGAATTCATAATCAAATGGGTTAATTTATTCAAACAATTGGCTAGATGAGTGCAAGTGAAAGAAATAATTTGTGTTGGTAATAGATAATCCACAGGTGTGTTTGAAAAAGCAAACATTAAAAGGTCAGCTATGACTGAGCAAATATCACTTATATCAATGAACAAAGAAATTGAACTCTGTTTCTCACACTATTTATTTTGTCGCCTTATGGGCTGAATCCTGTTATTTTTGAAGTCAATGGATATTTTGCCATTGACGCCAGAAGATTCAAGGTGGACCCTACATCAGTATATTTGTTTATGCATAAGCATGACAAGATTTTGCATGTTCTACCTAGATATGAATTTTTAAGAGTACACCTAAGTTTAAATGAACTGAAAGCAAGATTATGACTGTCAAGGAGAGGAGGGTCTGTAAAACAGAAAATAAGTGATAACACATATATGGAAAGTCCAGTTATTTGTATGAGTTTATTTATTAATTTCATAAAGTTAAATTTAAAGAGCTTGAGGTAGATGGAAATGTAGTACTATAGCTTTTGACATAATCCAAATGTTAAGCCGTTAACCGCTAACTCTACCAACTCTATCCCAGTTTCATTTTGTTCAAGTTGCAAATGACAGTGATCGTTTTCTCCATTCAAACTTTATCTGTCTCCTATACATTAAGAGAACAAAGAAAAATCATAACATGACAACATTACATTAATGAACAGCCCAGTAATTCAATCTACATGATGGCCCATTCCTACAAGCCAACCAGCTATTTACCAGATACCTCAGATTCCCTAAATAAAAGAACAAGTGGTACTTGGAGCTCAAATAAATAAAACAAACTAAAAGAGCTGCAGAGAATAGTTACTCTAGAAAATAAAGAATAAATCATAACAGTCAAAAGAAAACTGAAATCTAAACCTTAAAAATAGTGTATTTTATTTTAAAAGGAAAAAGAAAGTAGTGTAATGAAAAAATAGAGTGACAGATCTTCAGCTGGTGTAATCAGTGATGCTCCATTAATTTACACCTGCTGAAGGTCTGGTACAATGGGCCTAAACTCAGGAATGTCATCTAGCTTTCCAACACTTGACTTAGAGTGTATTCACTACGGAGGTAACACACACAATCCGCCAGTAGGACACAGCCACCAGTGCAAATCTATTCTGCTGCTCTGTTCTGTAGCTTGGTGACAACCGATCCCTCCCAGTCTAGAGGTGAGTACAGGATACATGACTACATATTCAGTTTGGCCTAGAAATTTAAAACAGCTGTGTGGGAGGGAAGGGGGATGGTTGCTTGTAATGGCGGGATACGTGAAAGAAACCTATTTTGAGCACATATTTGTGAGCTTGGCATGCTGAAAAAAAGGAATTACATAGTTATCAAAGTATAACATGGCAAGTTTAATGTAAGATAGATTTTAATGAAGTTACTGTGTAACTACTGCACTGTTACAGCTATTAATTTATGCCCGTTCATATAGTCCATGAATCACAAATATTTGGCATCTGCCACCTGCTTAGAAAAACTAGATTCCCTTAGTTTTCAGTGTAAATTAATCTACAGTTCTTGGCAGTATGCAGGGCTGGAACAGGAGTTGCACAACAGCACAGTCTCAGGAGATCAGAACACACAGGTAGCTGTACTGTCTGCATTTTACATTGCATCAATCATTGTGAGCTCCTGAAGCAGATGCTGTTCTTTAGGGACAAAGAACCATGGCTACACAGATCTTCTCAACCTCATCCTCAGAGAGAGATTGAACAAGTCAACAGAAGCTAAAGATCCAGCCACCCTCTTCACCTACAGACTTACTCAGTCTGGGAACTGGCACAGGACTTTAAGGGCAAATGAGATACATACACTTAGGCAACTACCAGAAAAGGAGCTGTCAGATGCCCTATGTACAATACATCCATTCTAGATAGCTTGCAGAAGAATTGCCCTCCCCTTATCCTTTTTAAACAGTTTGAGATGAAATAGTGATTCTTCCCACCCCAAAGCAATGGACCTTTCCTTGGTACAGAAAATTACTTCAACTGTAAAGTAGAACTCCTACTCCAAACTTCCCATCAACTTGGTAATGGTAATATTTTACCATTACTGCCCTCAGAAGCAGTCACATTAAATATGTGTATATGTATAGCATGAGTTCAGTTGACGTTCATATATTTATGAATTTGTTCCAAATACATTACCCAGAAATGGCAGAGTAAAACAGTCATGAACAGTTAAAGCAGGCAGCCTAAATGAGCATAAAATACTATTTCAATTATTTTTAGTTTGCCCTGAATTACAGATGGCATGACACAGGCCAGATGTTAGCATGGACACTTGCTTTCCATTTGAATCTTTCTGTGAAAAGCAAAAGACTTCCTTGGGCATTATAAAAAATTAATCAGACTAGAGGTCAACCACAGTCTTGCCCCTGAACATTGTCTGATGTTCTTTATAGATTATAGAATGGCTTTTTGAGGAGGCTTTGTCCTCTTGCATTTTAACCTACTACTGTTGTAGTACCTCTTTCAACTTGGAATTTTTATTGTATGTTAAATGACCCCTTGCCAAAGCTAAAATTGTCTAAATCAAAACCTTATAGTG
The DNA here is from genome assembly GCF_028017835.1 of Emys orbicularis. Lineage (NCBI taxonomy): Eukaryota > Metazoa > Chordata > Testudines > Emydidae > Emys > Emys orbicularis. The sequence goes on from NC_088683.1 coordinate 221,520,048, forward strand.
TAGTTTAATATATTTGCACCATTCCATTGGTCTCTGTTATAACTTAATAAAAAATTTCAATCTTAAAATAATTCACAAAAATGTACAGATGCTTCAATTATAACTGGATCACTAAAGTTTGTTAAGCAAATCCAATAATCTTTAGATGGATGTGCTTTTCTTTACTTCTATTTATCAATTTTTAATGGATGTGTCATAGAATCATAGAACTGGAAGGGACCTTAAAAGGTCATCTAGTCCAGTCCCCTGCACTCATGGCAGGACTAAATATTACCTAGACCATCCCTGACAGGTGTTTGTCTAACCTGCTTTTAAAAATCTCCAATGATGGAGATTCTACAGTCTCCTTAAGCAATTTATTCCAGTGCTTAACCACCCTGACAGTTAGGAAGTTTTTCCTAATGTCCAACCTAAACCTCCCTTGCTGCAATTAAGCCCATTGCTTCTTGTTCTATCTTCCGAGGTTAAGAAAAAAAACATTTTTCTTCCTCCTCCTTCTAACAAACTTTTACATACTTGAAAACTGTTATGTCCCCCCTCAGTCTTCTCTTTTCCAGACTAAACAAATCCATTTTTTTCAATCTTCCCTCATAGGTCATGTTTTCTAGACCTTTAATCATTTTTGTCGCTCTTCTCTGGACTCTCTCCAATTTGTCCACATCCTTCCTGAAATGTGGTGCCCTGAACTGGACACAATACTCTAGTTGAGGCCTAATCAGCGGGGAGTAGAGCGGAAGAATTACTTCTTGTGTCTTGCTTACAACACTCATGTGAATACATCCCAGAATGATGTTCGCTTTTTTTGCAATAGCGTTACACTATTGACTCATATTTAGCTTGTGATCCACTATGACTTCCATATCCCATTCTACAGCACTCCTTCCTAGGCAGTCATTTCCCATTTTGTATGTGTGCAACTGATTGTTCCTTCCTAAATGGAGTACTTTGCATTTGCCCTTATTGAATTGCATCCTATTTACTTCAGACCATTTCTCCAGTTTGTCCAGATCATTTTGAATTTTAATCCTATCCTTCATAGCACGTGCAATTCCTCCCACCTTGGTATCATCCACAAACTTTATAAGTGTACTCTCTATGCCATTATCTAAATCATTGATGAAGACATTGAACAGAATCGGACCCAGAACAGATCCCTGTGAGACCTCACTCATTATGTCCTTCCAGCATGACTGTGAACCACTGATAACTATACTCTGGGAATGGTTTTCCAACCAGTTTTGCACCCACCTTATAGTAGCTCCATCTAGCTTGGATTTCCCTAGTTTGTTTATGAGAAAGACATGCGAGACAGTATCAAAAGCTTTACTAAAGTCGATATACCACGTCTACCGCTTCCCCCCCCATCCACAAGGCTTGTTACCCAGTCAAAGAAAGCTATCAGGTTTGTTCAACGTGATTTGTTTTTGACAAATCCATGCTGACTGTTACTTATCACCTTATTATCTTCTAGATGTTTGCAAATTGATTGCTTAATTATTTGCTCCATTATCTTTCTGAGTACAGAAGTTAAGCTGACTGGTCTGTAATTCCCCAGGTTGTCCTTATTTCTCTTTGTATAGATTGGCACTATATTTGCCCTTTTCCAGTCTTCTGGAATCGCTCCAATCTTCCATGACTTTTCAAAGATAATCGTTAATGGCTCAGATATCACCTTAGTCAGCTCCTTGAATATTCTAGGATGCATTTCATCAGGCCCTGGTGACCTGAAGGCATCTAATTTGTTTAAGTAATTTTTAACTTTTTCTTTCCCTATTTCAGCCTCTTCTGATCCTACCTCATTTTCACTAGCATTCACTAGGGTAGATGTCCAATCACAACCAACCTTTTTGGTGAAAACCGAAACAAAGAAGTCATTAAGGACTCCTGCCATTTCCACATTTTCTGTTATTATTCCCCCCCACCCCCATTGAGTAACAGGCCTACCCTGTCCTTGATCTTCCTCTTGCTTCTAATGTATTTGTAGAACATTTTCTTGCTACCCTTTATGTCTCTAGCTAGTTTGATCTCGTTTTGTGCCTTGGCCTTTCTAATTTTGTCCCTACATACTTGTGTTATTTGTTTATATTCATCCTTTGTAATTTGACCTAGTTTCCATTTTTTGTAGGACTCTTTTTTGATTTTTAGATCATTGATGATCTCTTGGTTAAGCCAGGGTGGTCTCTTGCCATACTTCCTATCTTTCCTATGCAGTGGGATAGGTTACTCTTGTGCCCTTAATAATGTCTCTTTGAGAAACTGCCAGCTGTCTTCAATTGTTTTTCCCCTTAGACTTGCTTCCCATGGGATCTTACCTACCAACTCCCTGAGTTTGCTAAAGTCTGCCTTCTTGAAATCCATTGTCTTTATTTTGCTGTTCTCCCTCCTACCATTCCTTAGAATAATGAACTCTATCATTTCACAATCACTTTCACCCAAGCTGCCTTCCACTTTCAAATTCTGAACTAGTTCCTCCCTATTTGTCAAAATAAAATCTAGAACAGCCTCTCCCCTAGTAGCTTTATCTACCTTGTGAAATAATAAGTTGACTCCAATACATTCCAAGAATTTATTGGATAATCTGTGCCAGGCCGTGTTATTTTCCCAACAGATGTCTTAGTAGTTGAAGTCCCCCATTATCACCAAGTCCTGTGCTTTGGATAATTTTGTTAGTTGTTTAAAAAAAGTCTCATCCACCTCTTCTTCCTGGTTAGGTGCTCTTTAGTAGACCCCTACCATGACATTACCCTTGTTTTTTTACCCCTTTTATTCTTACCCCGACACTTTCAACAAGTCTCCTACTTCGAACCCAACATCAGTCCAAGTGTATATATTTTTGATATGTAAGACAACACCTCCTCCCTCCCCCCCTTGCCTGACCTTCCTGAGCAAGCTGTACCCCTTCTATACCAATATTCTAGTCATGCGTATTATCCCACCAGGTCTCTGTGATGCCAACTATGTCATAGTTGTGTTTATTTACTGGCATTTCAAGTTCTTCCTGCTCATTCCCCATACTTCTTGCATTAGTATACAGACACCTAAGATACTGATTTGATTCCACTCCCTCCCCCCCCGTTCTGTCTTGCCTCTCCTTTATCCTGCTGTAACAGCCCATGCTCCCTCCAAATTCCAACCCTTCTCCCAGGTCTCCATGTTCTTGACTTACCTGTGGGCTTTGGTCACCTGCCCCCTTCGGACCTAGTTTAAAGACCTTCTCATGAGTCTACCCAGTCTGTAGCCAAATATGCTCTTCCCCTTCCTCAATAGGTGGACCCCATCTCTGCTTAGCAGCCCTTCTTCCTGGAACAGCATCCCGTGGTTAAGGAAGTCGAATCCTTCCTGGCGACACCATCTTCGCAGCCTGGCACTCACCTCCAGGATGCATCTGTCTCTGCCGAGGGCCCTACTCTTGACTGGAAGGATCGAAGATAACACCACCTGTGCTCCCAAGTCCTTCACCCATACTCCCAGAGCCCTGTAGTTACTTCTGATCTTCTGAGGGATGTCATACCTTGCAGTATCATTAGTGCCCACATGGATGAGTAGTATGGGGTAGTAGTCAGAGGGCCAGATGATCCTCAACAATCCCTCTGTAATGTCTTGGATACAGGCCCCTAGCAGGCAGCATACCTCCCGAGATGCCATGTCAGGGCAACAGATGGGTGCCTCTGTCCCCCTCAGAAGAGAGTCACCAACCACCACTATCCTATGTTTCCTCCTGGAAGTGGTGGCTGCGATCCTCCCAGCCTTGGGGGTACATGGCATCGCCTTCTCATTTGGGGGTGATTCCTCATCGCTCATTGCCAGGGCAGCATAACGGTTTTCCATCACCATGGTGGGTGGGTTGGGAGTAGGGGTGGATCACTGCCTGCTGCTAGAAGACACCAGCTTCCAGTGTCTTCCCTGTGACAGAGCCAAATCCTCCTCCCCCAGTGGTGTGACAGCAGTCCTCTATAGCTGGATAGCATCCTCAGCCTTGGATGTCTCCATGTGAATACTCGCAAGGAATTCTTCGTGGGCACAGATGCTCCTCAGCCTAGCCACATTCTCCTGTAGCTCTCCCACCTGCTTCCTGAGATATTCCACCAGGAGGCACCTTTCACACTGCATGGTCCCCCCAGCCTGGCTTTCTGAGAGTGGGAAATGCAAACCACAATCTCTGTAAATCCACACCAGGATCTGGGTAGAGGCATCCATGGTTAGGTCCCTTAACTTTGGTTATGTGTCCCTTTTCATGTTTGTATGCATAGTACATAAAGATATAACATATCAGTAATATCACACTTTTTAAAATGTTTTCCAAGAAATCTCTACTATTCTCAATGATCAAAAAAGAATGAAGTCCATCTGTGTTTGTTCTGGATAGCTTCTTCACCTCCAATCCTGTATGTTGTTTTCTCTATCTTTACATACAGAATTATATTGTCCACTCACTGGGATCAGTCTAACAAAATATTGCCCTTTTAGCCCAAATGTAGTAATACATAAATATGTGACCAATACTGTCCTCCCCCCCCCCCAACATTATTTCTTCACATATCTTCAAAAGTCTGAGCAGAATAATTAGTTTTGAGTGGCATGCTAAGAGTCTATTGCACTAAGCAAGGGACTAGGAACTAAAATTCATCAGTTATAAGCATAATTTAGACTCTCTGGCCCAATGAAAAGCTGTGTAGTCTTAACTTCTCTGAGACTGTTTCCATATCTGCATAGAAGGGATAACAATACTTCTTACCTCCCTCACAGGATGTTACAGGGATTATTTAGTGGTTACAGCCAAATCAAGATCCTTATGTAAATCCTAAATAAACTGATTTTGAGTAAGGATTCTCCATTAGGATTGGAATATATGGAGGAATGTACATATACCTATCTGGAGTGTATGTTGGGGACAAAGAAATGAGTGCATAAAAGGAAGAGAAAACAAAAATATTAAGTCATCACAGGGCTATAAGGGCACAAAATTGAGCTGTGCTAAAACTATCAGGGGACATTGCCTACTAAATTTCACCATGTGTTTCAGACCTCTTTGACAAAACATCTTTTTTGTACTGGAAATTTACAAAGTGTCTTTTCTCATGTGAAACCCATCTTTGTTTGCAAAGTGATCTCAGTCTAATGTGGAATTTGGATCTCTTGGGACACAGAAAATTTACACACCTAAACAAAAGTTTCCCCACACAAGAGATATAATATAATGGAGATATCCATCTCCTAGAACTGGAAAGGACCTTGAAAGGTCATCGAGTCCAGCCCCCTGCCTTCACTAGCAGGACCAAGTACTGATTTTGCCCAAGATCCTTAAGAGCCCCCCTCAAGGATTGAACTCACAGCCCTGGGTTTAGCAGGCCAATGCTCAAACCACTGAGCTATCCCTCCCCCCCCCCCCCCCCCGAATGGCCAATTATTATTTGAGAGTTAAAGTACATTTTAAAAATGTATTTAATATGGTGTCTTTCAGAGCCCAACCACTTCCTGAGGTAAAGAATGACACCAGTAATGGTGGTGAGAGAGACTGCCAATCCCCTGCAGACAAATACGACCATCATTGCTTTAGTATTTTGACAGCAAACTCCCATGCCTTTGTGTAGTTTACAACAGCATTAAGCACACTGGTGGAAAAATAATGCTACTAATAAATAATTGTGCTATCAAGAGTGGGGTGGATAAATGGGTTAAATTGATAATAAAAGTGACCCCAAATTTAAGCTTCAGTTCCTGGAAACTTCAAGTTCATACACATATTGCATACAGTATTTGTTAATGTTTTGAGAACATATTAGAAGAATGATCTAGTAACTGCTTCTTAAGTTCTCCTTAGAACTGTGCCTATGACACCACTGGTAGCATTCTCCCCAATTATGACTTTTCTACAAGGGAACAATGCAAATCAACTATGTGAAGTCAATGCAGATAAGTTAGAATGTGTTAATGCCTCCTTTCCGTGTGGATGCTTTTATGCAAGAGTAAAGTGGTTTTTAGTTGCTGTAACTTAATCCTCCTTTGATACATGTGCTAATATCATGTGTATCGAACATAGGCCATATTCAAATTTGGAACTGAGTGACTTTGTTTGGCCAAATGTTTAAGTTAGCATTACTACAAATTGCTTGAAGCTGCCTTCCAGCCTGTAGGCAAAAAAGTTAGTAAGGTAAGGTCATTCACTCACTAAAGACTCTGCCCCTATCCCTCAGAGTCCCTTTTTACCTTGTCATGCTTACTGTCATGAGGATGTGTGGAAATGAGAGAATGTGTAATACTGAATAGCCATTTATGTATTTTATATATTTATGTCTGACCTAGGCAGAAATCTGTTACCAGATTTCTCATGTCCTGCTTATGAAGAACACATCTGTTTGTTGTCACCAACAGATTTTGCAAAAAAAAGTCTATCTCAGATAGAGATATCAAATTATTGGTCCACAGTGAGCTGTAGACAACATGTTGGAATCTCTATTTGGGCAAGGCCCCTGAAGCAGAGTAAGAGTACCCTGGAGGCAAAGTGAAAGGTCCTGACCCTCACCGAAACCAAGCCTGAAGCTATCATTAAGAGAGAGACCACCTCCCCACATACAAAACGAGCTCAAGTTATTAGCTGAGAACTAGTTCTGATGCTGCAAAGAACCACCACATGAGTGAGAAATTCTAAGAAGACATGAGAGTGCTTTTGTATAGAATTCAGAGACATCTGAATTCTCCAACATTCCAGTACAGTGTGTGTGTGTATGTGTATGTATGTGCCTGGTCTAGCAAATTAGGTCGGTATAACTATGTCACTCAGGAGTGTGAAACATCCACACCCTGGAGCGAAGCAGTTAAGCCAACCTCACCCCCAGCATAGAGACCACTAAGTTGATAGGAGAATTCTCCTGTTGACCTAGCTATGGCCTCTCAGGGAGGTGGAGTACCTACACGGACAGGAAAACTCCCCCTGTCAGTCTATGTAGTATCTTCACTGAAGTGCTACAGGGGCGCAGCTGCACCACTGCAGTGTTTTAAGTGTAGATAAACCCTAAATGTTTCCCCAGATAGAAACTAAAATGCCCCGTCTGTTATTTAATTAGTAAGTGATTAGTCTGTGTTCAAAGTGTATTATTCCAAAGCTGCTAAGTGCCTGATTTGAGAATCATTTCTGCATCTGTGTAAATGTGTCCAAGAGATTCAGTCACTGTTTTAGCCTGGGAAGGGAAATAAGTAAAGTAAATAGAGAATAAGGCGTGTCTATATTACCATTATGTCAGCAAAACTTGTCGCTTAGGGTTGTGAAAAAACAACACTCCTTTGTGCCAGCATAAGTGGTAGTGTGCACAGCATGCCTGCCAACATAGCTCGTGCTGCTCGTTGAGGTGTTTTATTATGTCGATGGGCGAACTCTCTCCCATCGGCATAGAGCGGCTACATGAGCGATCCTACAGAGGTACAGCAGCATCGGTACAACTGTGGCGCTGAAAGCTCACTAGTGTAGGCACGACCTAACATACATTTTATGTTCAGAGAAACTGAAGGTGGAACACCAAAGTGGGAAACTATAAAGAAACCATTCTAAAGTTATATTTCCTTAAAACAAAGACAAGAGTTTATCTATGATTCTATAAGTCATCTTCTGTCTTTAGCAGACTCTTAGCCCAATTAATTGCATTAAAAGAAAGGTGTTTTTAACTTTCCAGTGAAGTATTGCACTAATTCTTGTGTTAACCTTATAAATTTACTCATTGTAGTAATCTGCAAGCCAGATAAACTGAACCGTTGATTTATTGATTGAATTTCAATTGTAACTTTGGTTTGATCATTGTGTTGTGTTAAATTTGATTAGTTTAGGGAATCTGAAACAACATTAGCTAGTGGCATATTTTGTTTAAACCTTTGTTTCACATTTGTTTGCTTATTTTCTTTTAATTAATCCATAAAAGCCCCTCAAAACTTCAACATGGAAAAACAACCTATTTAGAGGTACAGATCAAGTAGCTCCTGGATCCATATTTTAATTATTTAATTAAAATCCTATTAGTCAGTAGAGGTGTATGTTGTAAAGGGGACAATTTTTGTGCAGCTGACCACTTATACTGTCTGAGATTTAACAGGCCACTATCTGGAAAGGATTTATACCCTCCTGATGACACTCCCTTAACCTACTTTACTAACTGAAAACACAGATGGCAATAATCTCCTTTCAATTCACAGAAAACTAGAAATAGGGTTTCTTTATTAAAAAAATCAAATATCATTAAAATAATGATAAACAAAAAATAAAGCAACCAGGTAAAAGGAACAAACTGTTTCTGAACCAGAGATGGATTAATTTTACAGCATAGCTGCATTCCTTGTATAAAGTGCAAGAAGAGAACCTACAACTTGCCAGTTTCCGCTGATCCATGCCCTAATAAGAAACTGCAGGCTTTCTTCCTTCACCAGGAAGAATGTTTATTGAAGTGTGGGGGGGGGGGGGGGGGGGGGGAGAGGGGGAGGTGGGGGGAGGAGGAGGAGGAGAAGAAAGGGGAAGAAAGGGGAGAGCAAAGAGGTAAAACAAAACAAACAAACAAAACGCCTTCCACTGTTGTCTAACATGAACCTATTTTGATTGGTTTATGCCGCATCATTGTTCAGATAGGGTAGTATTTTCAAGCAAATTAAGTCCTTATTGTGCAAGGAGCAGAGAAACTCTTGCTAGATATGGAGCACCCTCAACAGTCAACTGACACTGATGCCCATCAGATCTCTCAGTATTGCATGCCAACTCCCTTTGTTTAGAACCCAGTCTTGAAGTTACTTACGAAATTATCACTGACTTAAATGAAAGGAAGATCACTCCTTTCATACTAGTTTTAGGACAACCTCCTTCCCGAAAGGAGCTCCTGTTGGAATTAGACTAATCCAAATGAATCTGCAAATTGCTTTGACACAATTGTCTGTTTTGCATCAGCACACCCGACAGCTTTCTAAAATAAGTTAAGCATTCGTATCATTGCAATAAAATTATAGAACTGACTGCAGGAGCATTTATCTTCTAAATTTATTACTATGTCATAATGTATTATCATATTGATCCAATAATTGTCTTAGTAGATGCAAGATAACTGGTTCTCCAGAAACAGACAAAAATATAAATCTTACAAAGTAGCAACAGGAGATGTGCATTTTACATAAAGACGATAGCAGCAAAAATTACCCTCAGCAAAAGTGTCAGCAGATTTCAGCATTGCAATCTAAAGCATGACCTTCTCCTTTTATGCTAAGCTGCTTTTTATATGTCCTTTGTGCACATAATGTTGATATCACTTCTTTCCTCCATTTTTCAGAAAGGACAAATCAGTAAGTATTTTACATTTAATCTAGAAGATATTTCATCGGCTACAATGTCCTTAAAGTTTAGTAGCAAACACATTTTAATGGGCAGATGCTATTATTATATTTTTACATATCTGTTATTCAGTAATACTTAGCAACTGATTACATTTAAAAAAGAAAAGCTATCAAACTCCCTCTATTTGTCCTTGGTTTTCCTTCCCCTCCTCTGGTTCATTAGTCTACATAAAAATGACAGCACAATAGTCAAAATCCATCTTCTGCAACAGGTATTTCTGATCAAAGGACACTTTTTTTTTTATTGTCCAGTCTGTTTGCCAGTATATGCCAATCAGTGAGGCTACACCTAACCATCCCCTAGAGAAAGTTGGGACCTTAGGACCATAAAGAAACAACTACTAAAAACTCAAGGATTGATCTATGTAAATATATCTATTAGCAACCTTTTGGCTTTGTATTTCCCTTCTGTCTCTATTACTTTCACTAATTTTGACAGAAAGGAATTTCACAAAAATCATGCATATGGATCTGTACACTGACTGGAGATACAAATGAATTTCTAAACATGATTTAAGGTGGATTTTTCCTTTGGTTTTGTGGTTATAAAGATCTTCAAGCCCCATCAATTGTTAATGAAAAGCTAACGTTTTGTAACAAACAGCAGCCAGAGGCTAATAAAACCAATAAACTCCCATAGTTTACACCTTGGATAGCCTTTTGTTACTTTAAAGTGTTTGCTCCCAACTTAACTAACAAAGCACTGTACTTATGAAAGGGTTCTCCCATAGTTATTTAATAGGAAAAGGACAAAAATATAGAGTCATATCTGCATCCGACTGCTGATTTCTGACCCCTCTGATTACTGTCCTGTGCATATCAGGTCCAACATGGCATTCATCATCAACCTTTTAATTGCCTTTAGACAGGTACATGAAGAGGAAGTGGCACGGGCGCGGGATGTGCTGGCCGTGGCTTCCCGCAGCCCCCATTGGCCTGGAGCGGCGAACCACGGCCAGTGGGAGCCGCAATCGGCCGAACCTGCAGAAGCGGCAGGTAAACAAACTGGCCTGGCCCACTAGGGTGCTTACCCTGGCGAGCCACATGCCAGAGGTTGCCGACCCCTGGCTTGAAGGATATACAGAAGGAATAAAGATATGAAATCCTGGCACCATTGAAGGCAATGGGATTTTTGCCATTGACTTGAATGGGAATTACAAAAGACTATGAACTGCCTCTATGAGTAATAAATAATAGTCATTGGGCCAGGGACAGAGAGTAAGAATGACTCTATAGCCTGTTGGTCGGGCACTCACTTAGACTTTGAGGGAGACAATTTCAAATCCCTGATTCAAATACTAGTATTTAATATGTTATACACCTTGGAACAGCACCAACAGAAGAGGCTGAGAAAGACCCACACCAGAATATCTCATAATCCAGTAGTGAGGGCACTCACATGAGAGGTCAGAACCCCATGTTCAAATCCCTTCTCTTATTCAGGTAGGAGAGGGAATTGCATATGGGTCTCCCACATCCCGGATGAGTTCTCTGACCACTGAACTAACTGAATTACTAAATGCAAATAAATCATCCAAATCCAGCACTTTCTTTTGTCTGCAAGAAGGTCACAAATCCATTTTAATTTATGCAAACACATTATTTAGTTATTAAGAATTTTCAGCCTATTGTTTGTGAACTGTTCACTGTTCATTAGTCCTGGTATATCATTTGTCACCTGAATCACTTGATGGGAAAGGCTGGCCCTGTTAAAGTCAGTGGCAAAGCTCCCATTGGCATCAAATAGGGCCAGGATTTCACCAATGGAAATGTTTCTGCTCCACGAGGATGATAGATTGTTTTAAAAAAGAACAGCAGCAAATAGTCTTGTTCATGCAAGATTACCTTTTTTCACACATCAGTATGGGTATTCATAAGGACCGTCATTTACCAACATTTTGTGCAAATGTTTGCAGATAATGAATAAGAGGGCATGAACATGATCAAACTGAATTCAAACAGTAGTATTCAGCAAATTCTAGAGCTGGAGAACACATCTTAGAAGTTAAGTCTACCCAGCTTAAAACAATGCTTGCTATTTAAAAAAAACTTTGAAATAATTTCTATTTAGGCTCCCACATTGTTTTTGTATCCTGACTTTCCTCATAAGTATAGAGATTGAATCTTTTGAACCACGTACCTCCGGGGCGCACACTCTTTTTAAAGCAATTAGAAAAATAGAAGAATTAAAAGATTTTTAAAGATTACCGTGAGTTGTGTGCTATTCATGTAACTGTCTTTGCCTATACTTTCTGATGTAGACAATTTGCATGCTCACTGATTTGCTGAACGTCAATGGCCAGATTCTGCTTCCAGTTACACTGTTGTAAATCAGTGGTATATCTGGAAACAGGATCTGATTCCTCCCCCCTTTCATTAATGCCATTTCTGCAGCAATCTGTTGAACAACAGAATTGCAACAGAATTCTCATCTTTATAACTACAACACACAACACAAACAGCATGTTTTCTATAAGGTAATTTGAGGGCCTAAAACTTCAAGTGTTTCTTTGCAGTTCTAATTAGCACTGACTGGGTTACAACTGTCAACAGTAGAATCAGTTTTTACTGTATTATTTCATGGTTTATTTTTTTTCCTGTGCACTGCATCCTCTTTATCTTTCCTTTGTTTATTTGACATCCCTGTAAAACCACCAGATGGCATTGCAGTGTTCATTTTATTTAGCATTCTTTATAGGAGAAACTGATAGGAACCTCATATCAGTATGAGGCTCCTTTTTCTACTATACTTCCTGTTTCATTAGTATTAAAGTTCTCTTTCAGCAGGGAGTCCCAGTTCACCATAAATAGGTGCACTGTGCCTCAATCACATGGGGGATCAGAGCTTAGTAAACATAATTTATTTGTAAAATATCTGTGGAGAGAATGTTAGCAGCAGTGCTGAGAATGATCCCCCCCCCCCCCAAAATTACCAAGAATGTAAAACATGTGGGTAGAAAAAAATGTGTTTTATTTTGGGGTGGGGCATGCCTCAGAGTTTAATTCTAATTGCACAATGAGATACCTTCAGAGAAATCCTGGGAGCCAAGCTATTTAGAAACCACTTCAATAAAATTGGCTAAATATAAGTAAGAACAGCTTTAGCTAACTGCTAATGGAACCACCATAGGTTTCCTGTTCCTTTTAGAAATAGGTTCTTTCACTACCACTATTAGCTTTAAAAAGGATTGATAATGTTGTCTGTGGGGTAGGCTATTTTGAAAACTCATATGCTCTTACTTTATAAAAAATAAACCTAAAACTCCAACTTCACACAATGTTTCTGATTTTTTTTTAAGTTGAAAAGAATTAGGGTTCACTTTTAAAATAATGCAATTCAACTGTACACTGCCACACTATACAATACCGCATACACTTTAGGGAACAGTAACCTATAGTAATATGCCTTAAGACCAGAGCCTGATACTCTTGCTCACTCTGGGTCTATCTAGATTAGAGTTTGCGTTGTGCCAAAACCCAACTTAATTGATTGCCAATTAGCCCAAATTAATTCAAAATTGTAAATTTTAGTCTAGCACTCCACAGATATTTGTTCCTGACTAAGGCTTTGGCTTATTGGAAATCAAATTAATTAGTTACAACAATCAAAACCTCTAGTCTAGATGGACCAGTTTAGTACCTTATTCAGCAAATAGTCCTACTGAAGGATAGGATGGATTGCTGAGTAATGTTTTACTCAATGGGCCTGATCCTGCTGGGTGCTAAGCATCCTCCACTCCCATTAACTTTTGAAAGGTAGCAGAGAGTACTCAGTGTCTATCAAGACACGTTCAGCATCTACCCGGATCAAACCCAAAATGAATGAGGGAGAAAAATCTGGCCCATAATGTCCACAAGGATTAGAGTCACAATTCAGCACTGAAGTACACAGCACACAAATCCACATTTGCACTGCACAAAGGGTCTCTCAACATGACATCTCTCCATAATGATCCCCTAGTGAATGCTGGATTAACTATATAAGAGGAAGGACACAAAATGGCTTAGGCAAACATGGCTTTGGCAAAGCAAGAAGCAGAATGGACCCGATCTTTCCCATAAAAACAAGCAACTAGTTAAAAAAAAAATAAAGCGGGGCATTGACTATGGAGAAGAAGTCACTCCTCATGTACCCAGATATTAAATAGTTTCACAACTTAAATATCCCATTTGATACATATTACATCTGTTATTAAGATAATGTTTTATAGGCCACAGCACTAAAAAGTTTATAGCGAAATATTTGCTCTTCTCTCGATTGAGGGTGCATTGAAACTTGTGGGATTTGTGTGGTCAACCTCAACTGACATGAAAAGAAGTTTATATTTGCTCACTCCTGTTCAATCTAATGTACTTTCTTCACATCTAGGACTAGAGTAAAATGTTTTCTCATTTATTTTATTAATAGACTTGTGTTTGGAACTACTCAGCCAGCCATGTTTCAAAGCGGTGTACACAATTATTAAGTGCTCAGGAGTTAAAGTAAATTAGTTTTATGTTAAAAACAGTAATTTGAAGCCAGTCATTGCATTAAAGAAGTTACTTTAAAAAGAATCATTGAATAAATCTTAAATATGTATGTAAAATATTGAAAGTCAAACAAAATATGTAATTACCACCAATGTAAATTAATTTAAAATATGTTTTTTCTGCAAATATATTAAATATAATTAATATTTTTTCCTCCAAAGTCACAATGTTTAACAAAAAATTCCAACGGTGGTTGGATAGTTTTGCAAATGCTTTTTCTGCAAAGCACCTACATATGACATTCCCTATATTCCCCCTATTTCCTTTAAAAGGTAATCCTTGGATCCTTCTTAATCACAACCTTCATGATCACACATTTAAAAGTATGCAGATGAATCCAACCCTTCTCTTACAAGATGAAGCATTAACATGCTTTGTAATCTATAGAGGCAATAACCAGAATACCAGGTAATTACACACACACACACACACACACACCATTGTTAAGCCTAAAATAAAGAAAGAATAGGGCTAGAAGTCTAATTTTTAAGATATACAACCAACATTTCCTCCGCCTCCCTCCCCCCCAGACTGCATTGTTCTGGAGTATAACTGGAAAAGCAGTTAAAGTAGATCATACCCATTACTATTTTTTATTAACAAATGTGGGTCCTGACCTTCCAAGCTGCTCTACTCATGTGGAATGCTGTGGATCTTGATGCTCACACGTAGCAGCTTGCTTGATCAAAGCTATGGCTGGTAATGTATAACTTCTGTATGGAGAGACTCATTATTAATCCTAAACTTTTTAGCACTGCTGATAAAAACCTTATGGAATAGAACTGAAAGTGTTGGGGGGTGGGGGGAAGGAATCCAATCAGCACTGAAGTCAAGACAGATTTTCAAAGACAGATTTATCTATACCTTTAAAAGAAAAACCTCAAATACATACAGCAACACAAGATTTTTTTTTCAGATTCAAAAGGTAGAAATATTCTCCATGAAGACACACTACTCAAGAGGGACATTACACCTAGTACATATATTTAATATCACAACCAGCAATGTTACAGTACAACCTATTGTATTTCTAATTCGTTTCTTAAATTAACAGGAATTGAGAAGGAAGCCACTGGGATATAACCATTTAACTTGATCCTGATTATGAAAAGACTATGTTAAAATTTGTAACAAAAGCCTTTTCAAAATATCATACCAAACGTTATTTTGAAACATTGTGATTCTGAAAATGTTGCATTATTGAATACATTTCCTTTTCTTTTATTTTAAGCATAGTTTTCTTGGGGAAAAAAATCTACATACAGATTAACTGAAAGGCAAGAAAGGAAGGATCCAGATGGTATTATAATAAAAAACAACATATAAGGACATTGTGTATGTAATCATATATATATATGGACCAAAGCTGACCTCACACAAAAAAATATGTTTTGTTTAAATTCTAATGGCCTCCCCCTACCCCCATATGCAACCCAAAGCAAAAATCCCCCTTCATTGTTTCTTAACACTGCAATAGCATAGCACTTATGAAAGTGAAACTAAAAACCTAACAAATTCTGCAACTGACTCAGTTATTTTGATTTTCAAAGTATCAGAAATAAATAAAAACAAAAACACCAAACAAACAAGGAAAGAGACATCATAAAAAGTAAAATGTAAATTACATGGTTACAATTCTTTCAGATTTGCTTGAGTTGATGGTTTAAATTATAAGATGATTAAAAACAGAGTTTAACAGCTTTTACTCCATCCCTCCTGCCTTCCCTTTAGCTCCTATTCTACTTTTATGTGCGACGCAGAACATTACCATAACACCATTAATTCTGTAATAGGAAGATGCTCAGTGTCCTCTTCTATAGCACTTCCTTACCACTTGAGCCACAGAGATTGGTAATGACCCTTTTACAAAGTCTACTGTGATCAACAATGGAAGTGCAAAAATAGTTAAGGGTGGGGAAAGGGAGAGTCCAATAAAGACAACTTTATGTTGTTGTTTTTTCCTCCCCCCGTGCACACAGGTTACTTTGATGAGTTCCACTGCTTTGATGAAGTCTGCATTTTCCAGACACCCGCAACTGAAGCAACTTGTCAATTAAAAACCTTCTGCAAATCAAACTCACTTAGAAAAGCTTCACATATTTAAATACAGATATTTAAAATCTTTAAGCTATTCTTTATACTTATGCATAAAGCAAAAACACAAAAATTCTTTCCAACATCAAAAAGGAAAGTTTAGGAGATCCATCTAGAGTAAATGTTATGACAATTTTGTTCTTGAACCTCAATTCCTTTGAAGACATGGAGACAAAATTGTCTTGGTCCACTGACCTTATAAGGATTTTGTTTTAATGCTGTGATACTACAGAATAACAGATGGAACTCACAGGTGAAAACTGAAGTGCAAAATAGTATTGTAAGTGCATATCACCCCCTGGCAAAAAAAATTCTAGTGAATAGTAGGCAAGGTGGACTGCTCAAATTGTAGTAACTGTGGTTTCACCAATGATAACACCTACCTTTTAAGACTGCAAATAAAGTACAAATAATTAAGTATTAAAATTAGGAAATTAAAAGTAACTTATTTCTTCTCTTTCAGCTATTACAGAGAAAGACAATTTACAAATTCTTGTTTCTGGCATCTGCATCACATCCTGAATTATTACACAAGGAATCTCATTCTTTTCTAACTCATAGATTAAAATTCTCAGGATATGTGATTGTTCTCAATCCAGTGTTTACCAGCATAAATATCATTTTCCCCATCTTAGTTTAGCATTGTCTATTATGCACCGTGACATCAAAAATAACAGAGCACATCAGATTTTAAAGTAACAGTTACCCCATTGTTTTTTTGTTTTTGTTTTTGGTTTTTTTTGCTTTGGTTTCTCTTTTGGCCCCCAGTTTCTGATTTTTTATGCAAGGAAAATAAGAACTGTAGTAGTATTCAACTTTGAAAAAAGTAAAATGTACTTTAACCATCCAGAGCAACAAACGATTTCCCAAGGAAATAAAAATAAAATCAGCTGAACTTCTGATCCACATAGATATAAATGTTGGTTTGAATGGATAAACACAAGTAAACATAATCCAAGAGGCAGAGGGGATTTTTTCACTCAAGTCAGTGTTTCCACACGGAACAAAACGTTCTGTTTTTCTGGTTATAGACTTTTCCTGTGTTTCTAAGAATAGTCCGCAGAAAGTTGTATTATTCTCAGGAAAACAATTTTACTTTCTTAATAAAAAAATCCTGCATCCCCTTTTCAGGCTCACACTGAGTAACTCCTTACTCTGCAACAAACCCCACTGAGTTCAGTGGGGCTACTGACTTTGTAAGGCACTACTCATCATGAGCAATGGTATCAGAATCCAGCCTTCAGTGTTTACTCAGAAAAAATTCTCACTGAAGTCAATGAAATGTTGCCTTGGTAAGGATTGATTGAACACTGAATCAAAATTTCAGGATCAACTCAATATTATCTTCTGGTTACATAGCACCTTTCATATGAGGAACAAATTGCTTCACAAACAACTTGTGAAGCCTCACACCACATCTGAGGTAGGTATAGGTCTATAGCAGGTGAAAACTAAGGAAGGTTTGCTTATGGTTACACAGGAAATCAATATCAGAGCCTGGACAGGTCTCCTGATTCCCAATCCTAGGTCAAATCAATAGATAAGGATAACTTACATTTGGCCTTTAGCTCTGATTTCTCAATTTCCTTTTTCTTCTCCAAGGCTACAAATGTAATTTCATTTTTTTTGTCTAAATCAGGTATAGTTTTCTTTATCACATCTGTACAGTGTGGGTGAGTTCAGAGTGTCATATTTCATCGAAATTTTTTCTTGGTTTGGCTAAACTGAAGGCACTAATGTTTTTCATAACTGAAAATTCAGCACAGGTCCAATTTTTCGTGCATTGAAGGTAACAGAAAAAAAATTGAGACAAAAGTGAGACGATAAAAACCAAAGACACCATTTGTGTAAGATTGTGGCAGAACACCGATGTACACATCATAGTTGGCCATTTCTTTTGGTCCCTTAATGTCACTGTAAAAGTCATTTTTGTGACTAAAATAATGGAACATGCTTATAATGATTTTGCATAAAGTACAACTGCACTTTAATGGACATGGGCTCTAATAGTAGAAACCTTAAATTCAGAACCTCCCAAATGATGCCTATCTCTGTAATAGATTACTCCAAAACTCCAAAATTTTGATGTTGCAGACCAGGATCTATATTTCTAACACAAAATTAGCAGAACCATTTTGCACACAGTTAGTATTTTCTATTTTCTGGTTTCCTTTTAATAGGCTGGAAAGTATTATAATGTATGTCAATTTTGCACATCACAAAGGACATTCAACATGAATGAAATCACTTTTGGGGGGGGCAACTTTAAATTTTGGAATGTCCTGGCTTTTATACACCTTAACATTGTAGTGCTGCTACTTATTTGTAATCTGTGCCCTGACCACACAGACACACACTTCTGACTATTTGAATGTTTTTGGTATTTCATTAGCTTCAGGGTAGATCACTACAAAATGATATCAATTTACAACTTGATCATTTGAATATTATTTGAATATTAATAATTTATCAAAAATATGAGATGATCTAGGGACCAATTCTGCATCCCTTTGCTTCAAATTGACTTCAATAGATAGAGATTGAGGTACACAAGGAATACAGGTTTAGTTAAATAATAGAGTGAAAACTACCGTAAGCAGACACTCCAAGACTAACAAAAGTGGTTACCCAATGGAAGTAGTCTAATAAAAAAAATCAAAATTTCAGTTGAGATATTTGTGTGTTCTTTGTTATAGGAGTTTGTATAAATTAGTGTCTTGTAAAGTTTTCACTGTACAATTTTATGACTTCAAGACAAAGATTAAGAAGGAAAAGTTCAAGCATTTAGCAAGGATGACAGCCAAAATCAACTGTCACGACTAGTACTGAAGCTCCTTTATTCCTATCACATATCAATATGCAAATAGCTTGATAATGCCTTGACTCAACTCATCTTTAAAAGTCATATGAAAAGTGTATAAGTCCTCAGCAATCCAGGTGGAGGCAAAAATTGTCAGTATTTGCTTTGGTGTATTAATCTATTCATTCACAATTGAGTGGGCCTGTACTAAGTTACATCACATCATTTATTATTTCTAGTGGTATTGAATTTAATGTGCTTGAATCTGTTCCTTGCATGACATAAACCAAAATCACCTGAACAGCATATCTAAAAATTCTATTCTAGAAGGTCTACAATCACTAAACAAATACAGCCACAAACACAAGCTAATATTACAATTGCAATAATGCTATTCCAAAAAAACCCATTCAAATAAAACACCGTCCCCCCAAAAAGGACATATTACATTCTATTTAACTGAGAATAACTTAAAACAAATTCAAAAGAAGTTCTCCTTTTAGAAAATAAATCATCAGATTGTCTATATGACTTCAATTAATCCATAGCCTGGTGCATTTTTTCAGTCAAAGGAATGTAGCAGAAAGCTGTCCATAGATATCTATAGAAACGGCAGAGTTTAAAATATTCCATTTTGTTGTTATTGCTGACTTTGAAACCCTATTAACCACTGTGTCCAGAAAGGAATGAAACAACTTCTTACTCTATATTTTCCAAGTCACAAACATGCTTTACATACAAATTTGTAACCACAACATCAAACCTAATGGAAAAAGGGAGAAAATCTACTTACCTGAGCCCCTTTTGGTCACAACCTTCAAGCTCTGAGAAAGAGTAGCATACAAGAGAATCAAGTGTGGAACAGGAGCTTTCATCTTCCAGCTCTTAAAGGCTGCTCCCTAAAGCACCAAAAAAATATATATATATCCTGTAAGAATATTTAAAAAGCTTCATTTTTATGTTTTTGCTGAAATACATTTTTAGTAATTAAATCATAAAAAAGAAACCGTAGAAGCGTCACCTCAGTTCAACTCGTGCTAAGATGCTGGGCTAGGACCAAATACAATTTAAAAAACAGAGCTGAAGTCACTGTAGAGCACTGTAATACCAGGAAGATTATTTCTTTTTTTTAGGCTTAGCTCTGGAGCCTCAATACCACTGTAAGGGGAAAGATTTGTAATTTTGTCCGCAGCATGAAAATGCACCACATGGATCAATGTACCTATTAAATCCTTCTGACCAAATTATATGCTGGGTCAAATTCCACGGAAATCAGTTTATGCCAGGAAAGAATTTGATCCTTTTACCGAATTGACAAAATAATGTTTTTTTTCTTTCTTTTTCTCTTTAATTTTTGAAAACAAAGAAGATAAAACATTCTGTTTATCATTAGACCATTAACCTCTTACAGAAAAAGACAAAAAAATTAATTTGCTTTCATTGACTCATTCTCATTGGCTGTTTCATTACATCGAACACTAAAGAGTTAATAAAAAAACAGTCTGGTCATCTTTCTGATAAAACTGTAAAAGGAACCTGTAAGAGGAACAGTTGAAATAATCTCTCAGTCTAAAGTATACTGAGTAATAGTTAGCTATGGGCACAGTTGTATAATGCCACTATTTTCAATAGGCATCAGGAGTGCATAAGGATTGCAGGATTTGCCTACAATGTAGTCACTATTCATCTCCTAGAGATCCACATTACAGGGGTTCTCCAGCTAATGGTTCATCCCTCGCCTGTATGGAGTGTGTATGGGTATGTACTCCCATTATTCCTGGACCCGACAGAATATGCTCTGGGGAGTGAGCAATATATTCATGAGGGACAGAAGGGGTTGGGGGACCTAGTGCACTATCCATTCCCACCCTCCTTGTAAACCAGTGTGGAATTCAATGGCTACCACCACTTTGGGCACTCACCTTTTCATGGAGTGAATGGGGTTGCCCTCAGTGGGTTGACCCTCACAAGGCCAGGTACTAGCACTGAGGTAGAGGGTACCAATATAGATCTTAGGACCATCTTCCACTATTTTTTTAAAATGGGATGAAGACCAAATCTCACCCCTACTCAACAACACCCATCTGTATACATGCCATGAGGAGCACTATACACAGCTTTGTCAGCTCAGGGGAAAGATCTGGCACGGGGGAGGGGCACTTTAATGATATAAAGGAAGGCCCCATCCTTGTTCCTGTTGAAATCAATAGGATTTTGCATTGAACCTGAAGAGTAATATTTTCAAAAGTGCCTAAATGTTTTAGAAGCCAGTGTCCCACTTTCAGAAGTCACACCGAATGCCACTGACTTTCAATGAGATTTAGGTCCCTAAATGCCTAAGTCTCTTCTGAAAACAGGATTTGGGGTCCTAAGTCAGTCACTTGGGTGCTTTTGAAAATGTTACCCTAAATGTCATTATTGTCTTAAAGCAGGTGGGAAAAACAGATAAGAAATGGGGTAGATGTAGCATAGCATATAGAAGGGCAGAATTTCTTAGATAAAGACTGCAGAACCTCATTGAAAATGTCACTGTCAATTCTTGTATAGTACAGTTTTACTTTTCAAGACATTTGGGAACTAAGAGCATCAAACCTGCAACAGCTATGATTATGACTTTATTAGAGATGAGAAAGCAGGAAAATGTGCCTTGACGGTCACATTTTTGTACCATCTCAGAAACTTAATGCTTATGTATTTATTATACAATGATGTCACATATTAATTCATTCACTTGCTCGGAACCAATTCTGCTGGATTTGCATTCTCAAGTGGGGGAAGGTCATTTATCATTAATCATCAGAGGTCACCAACAACCTTAGAAAGAGAAGATATAAAAATTAGAAAAGAGGTCAAATTAACTAGCAGGGTGAAGAATTAAATGATAAAGCTGTCTGGATTTCTGTGAATAAGATTCAGCCTAATGCTAACTCTCAGCCACGGTTTTAGTTTTCTAACACATGATTTTTGGTATTTAGAATTTTTTTAAAGGTATAAATGAAGGCTAATTACCCAGAGGTGGATCAGAACAGATACATCTAAAGCACTGTGCCACATTGCACAGCAGGCCTGAGTCAAACATTTCTGAAACCAAAATCCCATTTCTCAGTCACTGCACTAACTGATGCTGCAGGAAATCCTGAAGCTGATATCTTCAGCCTCCAGGGTATCAGCTAGAGTCAGCCCCTTGCTCTGTGTGAGCCTAATAAATGTTGTCCAAAGAACTACAGGATTTTACTATGTACTGCAAAATCACCAAATGAATTCTAGCTGTGAAAACAGATCCAAGTACATTTTTCTTATGGCCATATGGCTGAAGAGAACATTTCTTATTGTAAATGTATATATATATATTCATAATAAAATCATGCAATAATTTTAAAGTTTGAATCTAAGAAGACATCAGTAAATATAACAACATGAATGTGTGAGGGACTCACTGGATCAAATTCCTCTTCTAACTTTGGCCCATTAACTTTTTGAAGTAAACAGATAATAAAATTTCATAGTCATTCAAAATCTTTCACCTGAATATTTCTAAGCTCATCTGAAATATTCGTTAACCCTCAAAAGACAGCTGTGACCCAGGTCCTAGCAAGTTTTATAGTAGATGCTTGGTAGCATCACCAGTATAATTAAACCTGCAACACAATTTCAATCACAAGACTTGTTTTCCACACACTGATCTCTTTCAAAAGTATCACCTTGTGAAATTTCCCATACAGAGCATCTGCCTAAAAAGTTTGACCAAAATACTGTTGGCTGGTTTTGAGTGTGGCAGGGCCTGCAAAAATATACATTTAACTTTAAAATAATACACCACATATTTTCAGAAGAGAGTAGAGCATATATAACCAAAGTCTGAAACAAGAAATTTGGCATGCATGTGTCTACCATTGAGGACAAGGCCTTTGCTTGCTCTGTATGAAAAATGTTTTGATTTAACAAAGAGCTGGTCATTCAAAAACAGCTTGCTTGAGCATGTGCAGTAGTACATTCTGCTAAATCCACAGGTGACTATATATGTGAACAAGTGCATACTTGTTGGTTCAAAGAACTTCCATGCCAAAAAGATCCCAGGTGAATAGCTTCAGAGTAAGGAAAAATAACTCCTTGGAAGAGTCAGTGGAATGTGTAAACTGTATGACCACCAGAGTCTTCTTTTTTTTACTCTCTCTCTCTCTCTCTCTCTCTCTCTCTTAAGAAAAGTGGAAATAACTAGCATTGACGGAATGTTAATCTGTAAGATTAACCACTTCAAAAATCAGGAAATTCCAAAAGTTAAGTTAGAGCCTTGTATATATTGCACATATGGTGTATTTTCTCTTCTTTTCCTTGTTGCTGCTTGGGAATTTCTCAGTAAAAGTTTTCATTGAAAAATACCAATTTGTCAAAATTGAAGGGTTCTTTGGAAAAGTATCAGTTTTGACTAGCGAAGGGCAATTTTTTTTGGATGAATATTGTATTGGCTGAAAAAGGTAGTTTTGGTTCATCCACTACTATTTGTGAATTTGACATGAACTCACTATATAGTTTTGGCCAAAAAAGCATTTTTTCAAGACTTGTCTACACTACCGGCTGGATCGGCGGGCAGCGATTGATCCAGCGGGGGTTGATTTATCGCGTCTAGTATAGACACGATAAATCGACCGCTGATCACTCTCCCGTCGACTCCGGTACTCCACCAGAATGAGGAGCGCAAGTGGAGTTGACGGGAGAGCGTCAGCTGTTGACTTACCACAGTGAAGACACTGCGGTAAGTAGATCTAAGTACGTTGACTTCAGCTACGCTATTCACATAGTTGAAGTTGCGTATCTTAGGTCGACCTCGCGTGGTAGTGTAGACAAGCTCTTAGAAACAAAAGGACTATGAATTGCGGCTATGAATGACAATAAATAGTCAGCGGGCCAAAGAAAGGGAGTGAGAATTATTCTATTACTTGATGGTTAAGACATTCACCTACGATGTGGGAGACACAAGTTAAATAGTAATTGGAACATGGAGTTAAACTATTTTTACAGAGTGGAACAGGAGATCTTGAGAACAACCTACACTAGAATATCCCATAGCCTAATGGTTAGGGCACTTGCCTGCAATGTAAGACACGCAAGTGCAAATCCATTCTCTAGGTTGAGGGGGAGGGAATTAAACCCAGGATCTTCCACAACCTAGGCAAACACCTAGCCATTAGGTTAAAGCTTAAAAGGGAGGGCTCTAGTACTACAACCACAACTGTTTTGTGAATTTTGTTTTGGGTTGAATGACATGTTCCATGCAATCTGAAATGGATTTTGTCAATTCGCTGAAATTTTTCACAATTTTTGGATTTAGTTTATCTTGCACCAATTTGTCAGGTCAAGAATGGAACTTCTGGTCAAAACCAGAGAGAGAAACAGCCAGAAAGATACCTTGCCCAGAATAACCTATTGCCCAGTGGTTAGGACACTCACCTGGGATGTGAGAGATTCAGCTTCATGGTTCTGCTCTTCCCGATCTGGAGTAGGGGACGTGAACCTGAGGCGTACCTTTGGCACCAGGGTATTGTCTAGTCTGGGGAAGGTCTCGGTCTCATTTTTACATGAAAATTTTCAAAAGGTCTCAGTTTTGTTCTGGTGTGGAGCTCCTACTTAATTTAATATGTTATTTTAGGGTTTTAATGGAAAGCACAAGTTTTAGAAGGCTAACTGCCTAAGAGTTCACAAGGCAATAAGCCCTTGTTACCATGAATAAACTGTTATATATATCTTTTAAATGCAGTCACACTATGGCATCTCTGAGCCTAGTACTGAAGGCATCCCACTTTGTGAAAGGAAGTCTTATTCTGAAGAATAAGACTATTTGCATATAATCACAGAACCACAGGGTTAGAAGATATTGCAAAGGTAATCTAGCCTAACTCCCAAATGCATTAACAATCATGGAAAGAACACTGTGTTCAAGTTATGAAAATAAAATCGGTTTCTCCCCCCACTTCTCCCCCGGTTGTTACAAAAGCAGGTTAATAAATGGTTTCCAGTCTCTCCCACAGGACTCTCTTGCTGCCAGTTTCTCTAATGAAAACACTTCTGAGAAGGATGGATTCGTCTAGCAGGAAGGCCAGAAATGCCAATGGTAATTGTGAAATTAAGCAATGTTTCTCCCAATATAGTAATGCAGATATAGATTTCTTAAGTTATAAACTGTTAGAGTGAGTGCAATCAGTGATTATGGAAAAGAAACACTGGTAAACTCAGAACCAGGATTATTTGGAGGCCCTACATCTGGCTAACTTCAGGCTTTGGGAGATCTCTCAGCTCTAAGGATTGTCTCCAAAACTCATAATTTTCAACCGCTGATAATAAATGTGACTTGACTGTGGGAATCACAAAAATGGAAATGAAGCTGAATAGTAGGACTGATCAAAAACTTTTAATCATACCTATTTTTCTAGAGAAAAGGGAGCTCTAGACTAAACATTTTTAAAGTATCTTTTCTATGTCAGATTTTAAAATTTGTCAAACACTTGTTTTTAGTTTCTGGCCAGAATATGAATATATTCAAATCTCTGCCTAAAATATTTTTTCCATGGAAAATTTAGATTAAAAATGTATTTTTGTTTTCTTTTCATTGAAAATTTCCATGGGGAAAACCATTTTTTGAACAGTTCTATTGAACGGAATAGATGAAAAACAGTGAGAGGAGTCGTGTGCCAAGGCTGGCTTCAAGAAAGACAGTTCCTCAGTCCCAATGTTAGTTGCATTCTCTTAAGCCTTAGCCAAAGCTCACTGAAGTCTTTCCTTTGACCTCAGTGGGCTTTGGGTCAGTGCCTTAAAGTCAGACTCTATTGTTTGTCTGGTTTTTTTTTTAAACTAACAATTTATTTAATGTCAATGTGTTTTCAAATGGCAGAGGAACCCAGATATGATAATGGGTCAGCCACAACAGGAAAATCTCAGGATTGTCAATTTCCCCCTGCTGGCAGAGAAATACTCCAGGAAGCAACTATACTTTTCTGTTCAGTAGCGATGGTTTGTCAATTGCACAACCAGACTTGCTCTAGAGCACTTACTACAGAGTAATGAATTTGCAAGAGGGACAACACATCCAGAAGACTTAAATAAAAAGTCCTTTAGCAATGCTGTTTCAGCAACATGAAGTTTTGATGTAGCAGCTCTTTGGAAGTCCCTAAGCAGCACACCATCAGTCCTCATGGAAGTGTTGCAAGAGTCACTTTGCAACACGTATGGGCACTATTAAATTAGTACCTTTGATTTCTAACCAATAATTATTTCCAGGCAGTATGACCCTTCTTAACATGCTATTATCACAATAACAAATTAGAACCATCATGATCTCAAAAACAGGTGTCAATTCATTTTCATGATCTACTACATTAGCATCCTGGAACAGATGGAGAGCATTGACAGCATTAAAAATGTCAGAGAAAAACAGATCTGTTTCAAAGAACAAGGACTATGACAGTAACCTTTTCAAAGGTTCCAAAAGTAAAAAGCCTGAGAGGCCAAACTGAATCAAGTGGTCATAAGAAGCCAGAATCAAGTGCAATAGAAGGGAATACAGTAGAACACCTCAGAGTTATGAACACCTTGGGAACGGAGGTTGTTCATAACTCTGAAATGTTTGTAACTCTGAACAAAACATTATGGATGTCCTTTCAAAAGTTAACAACTGAACATTGACTTAATACAGCTTTGAAACTTTACTATGCAGAAGAAAAATGCTGCTTTCCTTTTGTTTTGTTTTTAGTAGTTTATATTTAACACAGTACTGTACTGTATTTGCTTTTTATTTATTTTATTTTGGGGGGGGTCTCTGCTGCTGCCTGACTCTGTACTTCTGGTTCCAAATGAGGTGTGTGGTTAACTGATCAGTTTATAACTCTGGCGTTCATAACTCTAAGGTTCTGCTGTACAAAGTTTTAGATTCTTAAATCTTTGGATTTTTTTGCAAGTCATTCTTATCCTTCCATGTTTAGCAGCACTCCTAAGTGTAAGAAAGCAGTGAAATAAAAAGGAGCTTACTGGTAAAGCACAAGAGTGGTGTGATGTTGTGACAATTCTCCAAGTAGAAACAGACAACCAATTTGGCAGTTTATTCTGCAAATAGAAATCTAGCAGAGTTGATTTGGTGACTTTTGTGGGGTTTCCACTCAATTGCATCATCACATTTGTGGCTGGAACTGACCCACATTACTGCCCTATTTCTTGGATGTTCTCTCTTGATAATTTACACTTTTTCATTCATCTTCTTAAAGATTTGCAATATCCTTTTTCAAAGAAGGATCATAATAACAATTACTTACATTACAGTAGCACCCAAAATCCCCAGGAGAGGGTCGACCCTAGTACTAGGCACTGTAAAGATGGCATCTCTCTCACGCGTTGAGCAAATTATTTGCTCATAAAAAATATGACAAATCTTCTATTCCAAAAATAAATTAGGATATAAGTAGAGCTTTATAATTTATATGGCTATTTAAAAGGATTACACAATACAGACAGCCTACTCAGGGAATCACAAAACAGTGATGTCTGACTCAGCACTTATTCTCTTAATATTTGATTGATTGCGTCAGATGATGATGTCAACATTGTATGTGAAGTTAAGGATGTTTGTTATGCACACATGCCATGTTTTCCACACTGCTTACATTGATTAATGTATCCCTGCCTGCTCTATGTAATGTACTTTAAATGTGGTAACAGAAGACAAAGATTTTGGATACTTTTGGACACTTGACCATTCTATTAAAGGCAGCAAACATTATTCAGCAGCAGGAGACAGCATAATCTTGTGAAAAAAATCAGCTGTGGTAGAATATTCGAAATAACTGAAACAGTAGGCATTACATGCTTGAGTATCCTCTCAGCACTATTTCCCTACCATACAAACATTGAAAGTTAGATGCTCTCCCTCATTTCCACGAATTAGCATTTGATTACCAGTTTAGTGATGGATTAGTAAGGGCAAACTACAGCCAGGTGTGAAAGCTATGTGGCAAGTTCCCCACTCCCATCTTGCATAGTCCCCCTCAGTTATGAATTTGGTTGTACTAGGGGGTAGCAGGCTCCACAGAGCCACTACTTCTTAGGAGAGCAAGTGGACAGGCGAGATGCTGGAACTTGATGATTATAGACTCAGCATACTAATGCACCAGCAAGGGGTAAAACTGGGCTTTTTTTTTATTAATAGTTTATTTGCATAAAAATTTAATTTCAGTTGACCCAACACTTCACAAATTTTACAAGTTTTTGCCTAAAAAAACATTTTGGATTAAGCAGTAATGGTGGTGACTTTATAATTTTTAGCCCATTGGTCAGGGCACTCATCTGGGATGGGGGAGACCCAGGTTCAATTCCCCCTCCCCCTTTGCCTGATGTGGAGAATTATGCGCTATTCTGGTGTGGCTTGTTCTCACTCACTCCTGTTGAAGCTGTTCCACTAGGTATAAATAATTCACTAGTCCTTAGATCAGATTAAGAGTAACTCAATAGTCTGGTGGTTAGAGCACTCCCTACATTCAAGTCTCTGAGCCAATGATTATTTATTTATTTTTTACAAAGTGGAACAGCTTCAACAGAAGAGATTGGGATATTCTGGGACAAGTCTTAGTCTAATGGCTAGGGCTTTTTCCTGCAATATAGGCGACTCGAGTTCAATCTAAGAAAATTGGTAGCTTTGATGCAAATATAAGATTGCTGATGCCTCTATGAATGTCCGCACCTCATAACAACGAAGGAATATGAATTTGAACTACAAAGTGAATGTTGCAGAAACCAAACTTCTAGTCTACAGTAGAATCTGCACACCCAATAAATGCCTGGCAAGAAAATACATGTGTTGGTGATACTGCTTAATAATGGATTAAAAGGGAAAATTTGAAACCATACTTCCACCCACAAAGATAAAGAATTCTGGCAATAAAATCTCAAACAAAAGTTTGAGACCACGTCAACCTGGCCTCAAGCCCTTCCTTAGAAAACTGTGTGTGTTCCTGTAATGGTTTGGGTGTGTAACAGAAAGGACACCTATTTGATCTATCCATGAAGGCTACACAACACCCATCTTTGTGGCATCTGAGCGCCTCACAAAATTATGACTTTACAAAAATGATTTACCAGCATGAGCATCCTCAGCAAAACTGATAGTATGCCCATGCAGTTCCCAACAGGAGTAGCATGCCCCCATTTCTCAATGTGGCACAGAACAACCAAGAAAATATCAATAAGCAGAAAACAAATTCTTTAAATTAACTACTGTTAGGTGCTAGGGGAAACTCTACTATATTTTAAAGAGTCAATGTAGCCAGATCTGGAAATTTAATTTATTTATTAAAACATACCATCTATCTGAATTTTATCCAGTTTCTATTCAGAATTCAGCTGCCATGTTGCTAGTAGTAATTATAACAGAAGAACCCTGGGTAGATTAGTGAGGGTTAAATGTTTCAGATTTGGTTTGTTTGTTTAAACAGCATAAATTCATGAAGTTTCCTTTTTGGATTGGACTAAAGAGAGAGAGATTTCTGAAATATGTTAGCAACAAGATGATACTCTGTCTGATCCTTGTATGTTCTCTTTGTGTTGTTGCTGTGTGTGATGGGACACGCGCCCATCCTGCTGGTAGAAGGCTAATGAGCTGACGTTGCCAAGTAGGTGTACCTGCAGAACATGTGCCACCTGCAAAAGTGGAGCTTAAAACAAAGGGAGACTGGGCATGAGGGATAAGGAGGCAGATAGGTTGCCAGGGACTGCTAGTGAAATGTAGCAAGGGGAGCTCAATCTTAGCCATTGGCTAATCTTGCCTGCCCCTGCCTCCCCACTTCCCCCTTGTTTGGGACAAACTGACAGTACAAGGTTGCTACAGGCAAGGGGCCCTGGAGGGCTGCAGCAACTTGGGGAGCACCTCCGGGGACTAGAGACAAGTGAGATATAATGGGATTCTGAAAAGATCCCCTGAAGCAAGCAGAACTCCTACTGGGAACAATGAGATTTCCCAGGAGTGAGTTGATCCCGTAGAGGACCAAGGGCAAGAGACAAGACAACTACAGTCAAGTTCAGTCTGAGGGTTGGCTGGATAGAGACTGCCAGCCATCTTTTTTCTCCTGTCTCTCTCTTCCTCCCACAGAGTAACTACCTTTTGGCTAGCTACCTGGGAAACAAAAACTGTAATAGATTTGTGCTGGGCAGACGACTATGTGTATCTATGCACCCGCAGTGGAGCTGCAGAAAAGGCCACAGGTTAACTACTCTATACAAACAGATCCCCATCTTAGGGACGAAAGATGCTTTAACAAAATTACATCTTTTATTTTCAAATGACTCTCCTTCCTTCTTTCCCACAGTGGTATTGGGATGTTCCAAGATAAAATTCTAGATTAATTCTTGACCAAAAAAATAAAAAAAATAATTCATGACCTATGGTGTCTTGATTACTGCCATACCCTTCTCTCTGACCTTGCTAAATGTAATCTTATCCCACTGATATCTATTCAGAATGCTGCTGCAGAGATCATTTGCTTTGCCCATCATTTTGACCATGTCACTTTGCCTCAGATATAAGCTACTGATCTTCACTTTCAAGGCACTTCATGGCCTATCCTCACCCTACCTTGCATCTCTCATTCAGTATCGAGAAATAGGCTTCCTGCCTCTGATCGGCCTACAATGCCAGCCACCATCACCCTCTTGCTAAATTTTCAATCACCTTTGTGCTTTTTCCCAAGCTGCCCCTCACACTTGGGAGGAACTCCCATAAACAGCCACGAAGCCACTTCGTTGTTTTCCTTCAAATCCCTCCTTACTCTCCTTTGCCGTGATGCCTACAAAAAACTTGACAACAGTTAGGCTGCTGATATGACAAGACCACAGCCACTCATGCTGACTAGTACTGTTTCATTGTTTCTTTGTCCTCCCCTGTGTATATGTTGGCTCTTGTTTTATATTTAGATTGTAAGCTCTTTGGGGAAGGGACCATCTGTTTGTACAGCGCCTAAAAGAGTGGTGTCCTGATCCATGACTGGGGCATCTAAGTACGACAGTAACAAGAAGAAGAAGGAATTAGTTTCTAGAGTATTCAGTTCACAGAACACCATGTCCAGTGCTTCTTTGTGCCATGTAGGTTAGGTTACTTGTTTCCCAGGTTTTATGATTTATACTTGTATGTTTTGGGTATTTAGACTCTAGTTCATCCCTGCATCTAATGCCTTTCCTTCCCCTTTCATAGCTAAAGTATTGAAATGGGTCCCTATTTTGTCTTGCATTTCACACTCAATGACCTCACTTAATAGTTATGTCTTTCTTGTAACAACTTTAAAACTGTTGTGATAAGTCTTTGTCTTCCTTAAGATAACTTGTCAGATCAAGCAATTGCCTCTTTAGTGCATATCTCCTTCTTTTACCTTAGCAAAGGGGATTCCTACACCTATCCAGAAACATTTTCTCACAACCTCTCCATTTAGCCTTTCCAGTCTATTTGTATTCAGTCTCTACAGCCTGTGGTATTACTGAGTCAATCTCCTAAACAACACTCAGATTTCCTTTTCTCTCAATCCCCCCTTCCCCTTTTTGCTTTATAATAGACTTTTAAAATAGTAAAAAGCAACAGAGGGTCCTGTGGCACCTTTAAGACCCTCTGTTGCTTTTTACAGATTCAGACTAACACGGCTACCCCTCTGATACTTTTAAAATAGTGACAGTTTATCCCGGGCTATTACTATGAATCTATAGCCTCTCTTACACAGGAATATTAATATCAGGAGAGTTCCATGATTTCTGGGTATAGGATGATACTGAAAGTAGTTTGTGAAAATAAGAACTGGAGGACACACACACACACACACACACACGTACGTTCAAAATGTTGAATTTCACCAGGCAATTGGGCATTATGGAGAGCTTCATGAGAGAGCACATTTAAGGATTCTTGGTTTATGAGGTAGCACTGAGTTTGAGGACACTAAAATGTATGGCATTATTTCTCAAATTCTCAAAGCTCATTTAGCTCCTAGTCAAATAGTTTTTGTATTCCCAGAACACATTGTACTATTCATTCCACTTTAAATGGGGAAACTGACTCTATTGCCTTGACTTTGACAGGTACCTTGATAATTATTCTACACTTCTGGATTCCAAGTGGGGTTTACAATGTTCAGTATTGGCCTATGGCCCACTGAAGTATAAAGGGCTGAGAGTATATTTTTGTTTTGATCCTTGTTTAAAAAACTGGCAGCACATCAGTGATCAGGTTGATAATGTGACTGCAGGAAAATTTCCCCCCGAGATCTTAGATAGTAAACGGGAATTTAAATAAAAACAACGAGGAGTTGTTTAGTCTTTAAGGTGCCACCGGACTCCTCATTGTTTTTGTGGATAGAGACTAACACGGCTGCCCCCTGATACTTGGAATTTAAATGATGTTGATTTAGTGTGAGCTGATTACCTATTGGATAACAGACTATTTTTTCCTGATTTTGTCTGGATTTATTCTGTATAAATTGACTGAGGAAATGAGAGGCATTTTTTTCCTATGTGTGGCCAGAGTAAATATAACCTGACTCACATTTTCAAATTTGGATGCCTAAATCTTGGCCCTGGGATACATATTTAGGCAAGTAAGTGGCTCAGTTTTGAGAAGCTCTATTTTTAAAATCTGGACCTCTGTCTGAATTTTTTCTTCACTAAGGTCTCATTCAGCCAACTGTACCACTGTAGCTACACACAAAAGCATGTACTTAAGTTTAAACACATGCTTACGTCCTATTAACTTTAAATGAGACTAAGAACCATTAAGCACATGCTTCGAATGTTGTTGAATTAAGGCCTTGAAAGTCAGCACTGATGTGTTTTCCCTCCCCCAGCTCCTTCACTTTCCTTTAGAACCATTTGCTTGGTAAGCCTACATAAACAACGATGCGTAAAATTTTCTTTTTCAGGAATATGTGGGTTTTATTTTATTTTATTTTATTTTGAACAGTCCTTATTGATTATTATTTGATTTATTTTAAGACAGTAACTAAAAACAGCTCTGGAAACATAGTACACTTACATGTAATGCTGACAGGACATAGAATACATGTTGCAAAGATGTTCCTTTAAAGTAACCTTGCTGAACTAAGCTTTCATGTTTGCTTGTTCCAAAGACACAATACAACTTTGCAACTGTTAGACTCTAATGATGGGACAATTCTTTCTTTTCTATTTTCATAACCTGGAGAAATGAAATCTTTACACTGAAAACAGGGGAATTTAAAACAGAAAGTTGATGTGGCCACAACAATTATTTTAAATCTTCTGGAGGTTCACAATATCTAGCAAACTTTGACAGCTATTGTGTCTAATAGCATGCTAGCTGATTGTTAGTAAAACAATGACTTTTGAATATATTCATCTGGCAGAAAGCCAACCAGGCATTTGAAGTTTACACTATTATAGAAATAACTACTGCCTGATTAAGAAGTCAGTGTCCACGTGCTGAGCTCACCATAGCCATACACAAGAACCGTAACAGAGTTTAAGAATCCAAACAGAATTGTGTAAAGGAAGGACAAGCTAACCTTACCATTCAGAGGCAAGAGCTTCTGTGTAATAGTTCAGAGAAAAACAATTTATATACAAGGATTGTCATAATTTAATTAATTTGTAAATGATTCAAGCATCAGTGATTTACAATGTCTAATAATTACCCTCTCAAGTTTTTGAAATTGTGAGGAGAAATAACTGTGAAACTAGCTTTGACTTTGAAAAATAAGTTATTTGGATATTGCCTGCTAGGTGCAAAACATTAAATAACCATTACATACACCTCTACCTCGATATAATGCTGTCCTCGGAAGCCAAAAAATCTTACCGCATTATAGGTGAAACCGCGTTATATTGAACTTGCTTTGATCCATCAGAGTGTGCAGCCCCGCCCCCCAGGAGCACTGCTTTACCGCATTATATCTGAATTCATGTTATATCGGGTCGCGTTATATCGAGGTAGAGGTGTATTCTATATATACACATGTATGTGGGCCTGATGACCACAGAATACATTCCTTTACTTCCTCATCTATTGTATAAAAATGCATTTATCTTGTACCTTTGACCTTCTCAGCAAAACTCTGCACACTAATCTCACCCAGGCCTACTTCCAATATTCCAAATATACAAGCAGCATTCAAATACCTATTCTTTTTTTTCTTTTCACAAATCAAATCTGCTGGGGAAAAAAATCTCCCTTGGCCCTGATTCTCAAAATGTGCCAGCTGCTATTGGTGCAAGGACTGAAACTTGTTAAATTTAGTTCCATCTCAAAGAGTCAATAACTAATAATTTGACATTGACCTTTGTGCAATTGAAGAGGTAAAATTCCAAGCTTACCAGTGAGGTATATTATCCATTTCTAACCATGACAGGTAGATATCAGATCTTAAAGTTGTGACAGTATAATGTCTATAATGGCTATTTTTAAAAACTTCAACCCTCCTCCCCAAAGCCTATCAATTCAAATGACAGTACATCAAAAGGTAATATATAATTCACATTAGGAAATAATATAGAACATATACAAATGTTTAACCAATTGGAGTGCAGGCTACACAACTCTAACCTTTCCAATATTACACTGAGTATACAGGGTATGGCTCATGCTTTTTGAATTTTTCATAGATTGATGCTCAAGTTAGATTGTTACATTACAACTTTGGGAGTAGGAAAAAACTGCAATTTTCAGGAAAATATATTTTGTTTTATTTTCCAGGGAATGAATGTAATGCTTATAAGTTAATAGTGCTATTAAACTAGAGATTTAAGCCTTTTTAACTATTCACAAAATAGGTAGAAATAAAGGTAGCTTCCCATATGGTCTCCTGCTAAAAATCTCAGTTTTGACCACAAGAAATTCTCTCTTTTGGTAAATTCTTGTGCCCATTCTTTCCAAACCTGTAAAGAAGGGTATGGGTATCAATAATAAAAATAAAAAATAATAAAAAACCCACATACACACTACAAACAGAAGTCCCAATTAGTAATGCCTCTTCACCAATAAGTATAATGATACCTCGATCAAGTCAGTGTACATACCACACCAAACTTTCAGGATCTAAACTTCACTTCATTGAAGTCAATAGGACTTCAGTCATTGCCAGTGTGGACCAAATTTGAACAAGTAACCTAGAATTTAAAATTTCCATATTCCTACCAATCCTTTGAGTTATCTGGTCATCTGCTTCTTTGTACCCTTTATGTGTTGGTGGAATTATAAAAGCACATGTTTTAAAAACGAATACACACATCTAAAAAAAAACCTGTTCATTTATCTGTTCACGTGTATTCATTTATTTTCTTTCAAATGATGATTTTGCATAGTACTGAAAATCATCATGGAAAGTAACTGTAGTGCAAGTTTAAGAGGCAGTTTAAGCAGATTTTTGAATTAAACAATTCCTATCCTCTTGCACAGGGAAATTCACATCATGCTGAACGTACATAAAAGAAAAACTAAACAGTGCATCCCATAAGACAATATCAATTCTTATTGCCTTAATGCCCAGGAGATTACACACACATGTGCATGCACACACATACATGCATAGATACTCCAACTGCAAGACACAATTAACTCCCATGGAAGTCAAAATTACACATGCAATTAGTTTTGCTCACAGCTGAATCCATATAGCCCTCTAACTCCTAGACCAGAGGTGGGTAAACTATTGCCCGCGGGCCACATCTGGCAGCCTCCCCTGCAGTCACACCGCCGCGCGGGCAGCACTCTGGACGGCGGGGCTGGGCGCACATGCAGGGCAGCGTGGCAACGTGTCTGGCTCTGTCCGGGAGGCGCGGCTCCAGACATGCTGCTCTGAGTGGCATGGTAAGGGGGTTGGGGGGTTGGGGGGTTGGATATGGGGTAGGGGGTTCTGGGGGGTAGTCAGGGGATGGGGAGCAGGGGCAAGTTGAATGGGGCAGAGGTTCAGGGGGGGCAGGGAGGATTGGATAGGGGGTGGGATCCCAGGGAGCCTTTCAGGGGGCGGGGGTGTGGATAGGGGTCTGGGCAGTCAGGGGACAGGGAGCAGGGGGGACTGGATAGGGGGTGGGGTCCCGGGGTGGTGGGTAGGGGACAAGGGGCGGGGGGGAGTTGGAAAGTGGGAGGGGTCGGATGGGGGCAGAGGCCAGGCTGTTTGGGGGAGCACAGCCTTCCCTACCCGGCCCTCCATATAGTTTCGCACCCTGATGTGGCCCTCGGGCCAAAAAGTTTGCCCACCCCTGAACTAGACTATACCCACAAATCATGTACAAGTAATCATTGTGCCCGCATATTGGTAGTTAGGTTTGGGCCCTTGGAAAAACTGAGGTCCTATAAGATTATTTACACCCCAAAAACGAAGGCAATTTTGATTCAAACCTCTTATGGACACAATTTAAACCAGTTTTGCCCACTGCACAAATAACATAATCTTCTAGTCCCAAAACAATCTTACATACTGTACCGTGCCATGCTTTAATGGCTGCAATCATTCAATGCAATTGGGATGAGCAAAAGGAGCTGTAAAAGCACAGACTTCATATGTCTTTGTGAGTTTAGGACAAGAAACATATTATTTTTATGTTTAATGTGCATGCATTATAAGCAATTATGTGCAAATGAACTGTGTAAATGAGAAAAATAAGTATAAGAAAAGACTCCTGAAGTAAGTAGCCCTTTCAGTGAGTGCAGAATATTAGCCCAGCTCTAATGAAATAAATATTAGGTCTGCCTGGTGAGCGCCTAAGGCCTGTTATGTACTAGCCATTAGATATTATTGAAGTTTTAGATACTGTCTGGTATCAATCAACTGGTACATTGAACTTCAATTTCAGAATAAATATTTAATAAAAATGAGCATAGGCACTGTGAATAAATTTGTCTGCTGCTTTCAAAGGAGGAAATGCTAGGGTTCCCCATCCTCTGAGGTGCTCTACATTCTACATCTCTTCTGTCATTAAAAATAACTAAAATTGTCCACACCAAATATGAAGTCTTCTCGGTAAGTATAATTTCATAAAACCAGGCAGTGTTTTATAACCTGAATCCATCAGACGAATAATTTTACCAATGAAGTATACCTGGAGAGGAAAAATATTTACTTCTTATGGATTTTACATTGTGACCAGGCTTGAAGCTTCCTGGGTATTTGGTCATCAATTACTTCATTAAAAATCTCTGATCACATTCATAGTGGCATAAGCAAGGGAAACTTCATTGATTCAATGAAGAATTTAACTGCTGTCCACACTTATACTCTCAATGTATTTGGACTGTAATCTTTCAGATTATTAATAAAGCAAATATTAGCACTGCCAGACCTGGCTTCATGTTAAACAAATCAGAACACAGCATTTCATAATGCTATGGACTGTATGATATGTTGAAAAAAGTTCCTTAGTATAAAAAGTACATTATATAACTGAATAGACAAGGCACTGGAGAATAAATTATGGAGAATAATCCTGAGCAATGGAATTTGTTCATCTGTAAATTCTATGATTTTGTTCCTAATTGTCATTTTTTAAACATACTGCCACATCTAAGTATCCCCACAACATGAATAGTCATAGTGTGTAATACATGTCAGTTTTGGAAAACCATGAATGTCCTGTGGTCAGGTGGCAATGAGCTGGCTATATAGTACACATACATGAAATTGTTAGCTACAGCCAAAACAGTACTGCTTGGAAGGATATTACACTGCCACTCTGTACAGACACTGAGCATACTTTGGAGGCCATAGCTACTGAAAAATATGGAGGATTGTCCACAAATTGCAA
Organism: Emys orbicularis; assembly: GCF_028017835.1. Taxonomy (NCBI): domain Eukaryota; kingdom Metazoa; phylum Chordata; order Testudines; family Emydidae; genus Emys; species Emys orbicularis. Next base: position 221,557,618 of record NC_088683.1, read on the forward strand.
AAGGTTTTGACACAATTATTGTGACAAGATGCTTATTGAAAATTGTAAATTGAAAATTTCCCATATGAGAATAATATTTTTGGTCCTTATTCAGCAAAGAAGTTAAGCATGTACTGAACGAGGGCATTTATTGGTTATTGGTCATATTTTGGCCCAGATCTGAAGTTCTTCCAGTTGACTTGGTGAGTGAGACTTACTTAAAAGTGTTTTTTTTTCAGAAGTTATTTTTCACATATGCATACCTACATGCAATATTGCAAATCAGAGTGAAACTCAAAGTGCTTCTCAGAAAGTAATATTTCTTTGTGATACTTCAATTAACTTATTCAAATAGAATGGCCTTTACAATGTATTCAAGAAGACATTTAATTTACGGTGATAAATAGCCAATTACTTGTTAAACATATATTTATGTGATGTATAAATTTCAACATGTATGTTTAACAACTGTAATGAACCCTATTCACAACTATGTTAAACCACCATTAAACTAGGGCAACTCTGTAGAAGTGGAGTAACCCCGCATTTAATCAGGCCCTATGGAATTACTACTGCAATCAGAATTACTTTAACACAATAATTCATACTAGAATTAAATACACAAATATTAAAAACATGAGAGAGACTTAAATAATCAAACCTAATGTAGTTATATGCTTAGCCAGAATGACACACACACACACTCTCTCTCTCACCTATCCCTCTCCCTACCTACCCTAAATCAGGTGGCTGATGAGTGATGGATTATGGAAAGGGAGCATCCAGGGCACATATGATACAAACATCTGTGTTTGGCACACAATCATTCAAGTTCATAATTTGTCTAAGATTTTATTTGGAAATGGGGAGAGAGTTTAGTGGGAAAGGGACTGGTTAAGTCTGAGAGACTGATTCTCCTTATAGCAATTTACTCTCCATTAACTTCAGTAGAGTTACTCCTGATTTACACCAGAAGGATAAAAGAATCAGGTCCACATATTAAGTTAAATTTTCATTGATTTACTAATAATCCTTGCCTTCCTACCATATAAGAATCAGTGTTACAGATAAACCCTTCCTCTGACTATCCCTGATTTTAGGTGATTTGGCATACTCACCCTCATGCAGAATGAACCTGAATGATCTATTTACACCTGGGTATTTCTCATTAGAAGCCTGGGGAGGGATCTGCCAAAGAAGCCTAAGATGAAGTGCCTTCTGCTATCTCAACAGTTAACACTAGTCTTAAACTGGACTCTCTTTCTCTGGAGTTGCCAGTAGCTTGCAGAACAATAAGAAGTATTCCAGCAATATAAACATTTCTGAACAGAAAGTCTCACCCTTTCTGGGTCACAGAGGTAACAATATCTCTCAGCAGGACTCAAAAGTTTGCCTTTCACTAGCCACTTAGTTTCTCTTCCTCCTTCTATGATTATCAGCTGGGACCAGTAGATTCTTAGGCCTTGGTTACACTTGCGAGTTACCGCGCTGTAAAGGCTCCCCCAGCGCCGTAACTCACTCCCCGTCCACACTGGCAAGGCATTTGCAGCGCTGTATCTCCGTGGTTGCAGCGCTGCATGTACTCCACCTCTCCGAGAGGAATAGCGTGTATTGCGCTGCCGCTGCAGCGCTGCGGTGCCAGTGTGGCCGCCCAATGTGCTGTGAATGGCCTCCAGAATTATTCGGCAGTATTCCACAATGCCTGTTCTAGCCACTCTGGTCATCAGTTCAAACTCTACTGCCCTGGCCTCAGGTAACCAACCATGTGACCCACCCTTTACATTCCCCGGGAATTTTAAAAATCCCCTTCCTGTTTGCTCAGCCCGGCGTGGTGTGGAGTGCTATCAGCGAATCTTTCCAGGTGACCATGCCTCCACGCGCCAAGCGAGTCCCAGCATGGAGCAATGGCGAGTTGCTGGACCTCATCAGTGTTTGGGGGGAGGAAGCTGTACAGTCCCAGCTGCGCTCCAGCCGTAGGAATTACAATACCTTCGGGAAGGTATCAAAGGACATGATGGAAAGGGGCCATGACCGGGACGCCCTGCAGTGCAGGATTAAAGTGAAGGAGCTGCGGAGTGCCTACCGCAAAGCCCGCGACGCAAACGGCCGCTCGGGTGCTCCCCCCACGACCTGCCGATTCTACAAAGAGCTGGATGCGATACTTGGGGTTAACCACACCTCCACTCCGAGCACCACCATGGACACTTCAGAGCCAGTGGAGGGGGAGGGGCGAGGAGGAGGAGGATGAAAACGGGAGTGATGGTGGTGGGCCGGGTGGAGACACCCTGGAATCCGTGGAGCCATGCAGCCAGGAGCTCTTCTCGAGCCAGGAGGAAGGTAGCCAGTCGCAGCGGCCGGTACTTGGTGGAGGACAAACAGAAGAGCAGGTTCCCGGTAAGCGGGTTTTTTTTTCGTGAAGGAATTTTTTCGGTGCGGGCTCTTTGGGAGAGGAGGGTTAGACAGCCCTGAAAACCATGACCCTTACCCTCTGCACTCAACCCCCATCACCATGCAGTATAGTTGTCCTGAAGTGCAGCACTCACTGCACAGCACACCAGACAGGACATACGCGAATCTGTGATTGTACTGTTCCCCACTCCACCCCCTTGTTTCTTTTCAATAAATATATATATTTTTTTCTCTTTTCAATAAATGGATTTTTTGGCTTTGAAAACACATTCTTTATTATTGCATAAAGTAAAAGACTCCTTAGCCCAGGAAATAAACAGGCACTGCAAGTCTGCTTAGCAAACACTGATTCCTAAAGATTGGAACTACTGCACTTCACTCGCGTGCAGGGCACCAGATATCACTGCTGGTTTTCAGCATCAAATTGCTCCCTCAAGGCATCCCTAATCCTTGCAGCCCCGCGCTGGGCCCCTGTAATAGCCCTGCTCTCTGGCTGTGCAAATTCAGCCTCCAGGTGTTGAACCTCAGAGGTCCATGCCTGAGTGAAGCTTTCACCCTTCCCTTCACAAATATTATGGAGGGCAGAGCACGCGGATATAACCGCGGGGATGCTGTTTTCGGCCAAGTCCAGCTTCCCATACAGAGATCGCCAGTGGGCCTTTAAATGGCCAAAGGCACACTCCACAGTCATTCGGCACCGGCTCAGCCTGTAGTTGAACCGTTCCTTGCTGCTGTCAAGGCTCCCTGTGTAGGGTTTCATGAGCCATGGCATTAACGAGTAAGCGGGATCTCCAAGGATCACAATGGGCATTTCAACTTCCCCTACTGTGATCTTCCACTCTGGGAAAAAAGTCCCGGCCTGCATCTTCCTGAACAGCCAAGTGTTCCGAAAGATGCGTGCGTCATGCACCTTTCCAGGCCAGCCTGTGTTAATGTCAGTGAAATGCCCACGGTGATCCACAAGCGCCTGGAGAACCATAGAGAAATACCCCTTCCGATTAACGTACTCGGATCCTAGGTGGGGTGGTGCCAGAATAGGAATGTGCGTCCCATCTATCGCCCCTCCACAGTTAGGGAACTCCATTTGTGCAAAGCCATCCACTATTTCCTGCACGTTACCCAGAGTCACGGTTCTTCTGAGAAGGATGCGATTAATGGCCTTGCAAACTTGCATCAACACGATTCCAACGGTCGACTTTCCCACTCCAAACTGGTAGCTGTCTGGAGTTGCCAGCTTCCAGATTGCAATAGCCACCCGCTTCTCCACTGGCAGGGCAGCTCTCAATCTCATGTCCTTGCGCCGCAGGGTGCGGGAAAGCTCCTCACACAGTCCCATGAAAGTGGCTTTTCTCATCCGAATGTTCTGCAGCCACTGCTCGTCATCCCAGACTTCCATGACGATGTGATCCCACCACTCAGTGCTGGTTTCCTGAGCTCAAAAGCGGCATTCCACGGTGCTGAGCATGTCCGTGAATGCCACAAGCAATTTGGTGTCGTACGTGTTACATGGCTCGATAGCATCGTCGGACTCCTCACCCTCACTGTCACTTTGGATCTTAAGGAATAGTTTGACAGCCAAACGTGACGTGCTGCTGAGACTCATCAGCATACGCCTCAGCAGTTCGGACTCCATTTCCCGCAGACAGATCGCACTGCACAGAAACCGTTGAAAGATGGCACCAAAGGTGGACGGAAACAAAGGGATTTCTGGGATGTGAAGCGATGCATCATGGGGCATTGGGACAGGACCCAGAATCCCCAGCACCCACGCCCCCTTCCCACAACCCATGGCGCCAGAATGGGAAAAGGTGCTCTGTGGGATAGCTGCCCATAATGCACTGCTCCCAGTAGCGCTGCAAATGCCGCAAATGTGGCCACGACAGTGCGCTGGGCAGCTGACAGTGTGGACAGACTGCAGCGCTTTCCCTACTCAGCTGCACGAAGTCAGGTTTAACTCACAGCGCTGTACATCTGCAAGTGTAGCCAAGGCCTTAGTCACATCTGTTTTCAAAGCTTCTTAACCCTTGGCTGTCTGGTTTTCAAAACCTGCTGATCTGATAGGGCCAATAAGATTTTGGACCTTGGCTATATTTGAAAAATCATAGCCCATCTGCCCAACTCTTCCCAGGATCCAGACCAGTATCATTCCCTATCATACCATTCCTAAAGAGTTATCTTAAAGTATGTCTTCAAACCCACTAGCTCACATCTCTTGCCCATGCAGAACATCCTCATCTGGAGCCGTCCATCATGAAAAACAAATTTTAAAAGCCAAGCAAAACAAGACAAAACAAAAATCCGAGTAGGAATTTCCATGTCCCTTCAGTCAAACAACAAAGAAACAATAGGCATGGAATGGCAACTTTCATCCCCTCTTCTCCTTGCTCCCCACAAATGGCCATTCACATACCCAAACAAAGCACAAAGGGGGGAGAATATATTAAAAAAATAACAAAATATGTAGTATCTACTATCCCTTCTCAGAAACAAAAATGTTAAAAATAAAGTAAATCCCTGCACATTTGTCATTGAAATGACAAATATGACACACAAAAGCTATGAGCCCACACATGAAGCTGTTCCAAACACACAACCACTCTTAGGGGGAGGGATAGGAAAAATAAAAGATAAAGAAAAAAAATCCTGTTTCCAATTCTCTGTCATGAACAGTCCCTGTATTTATCACCATTCAAACAGCTGTAGACCACCAGCTTTCCGCTCTTTGGCAAATAGCATGTTTGAGATTTTCACATGTGTGTGTGGAAGGATGGTTGAGTTTAAGGCACTGGGCTGAGACTCAGGTGATCTGAGGTTCACTACTGGCGAGCTCAGAGACAGGAAGTGGTGGACTTGAGAGCCTGAGCTGCTGCCCAAGCCGCAACCTCCACACTTATTTTTAGCGCACTAGTTTGAGCAGAGCTAATGTGAGTCCCTCTACCTGGGCTGGGAAGCTCACTCCTAGCTGCAATATAGATATATCCCAGCAGACTTTGGGCAAGTCATTTCCTACTGTCTCAGTCCCTCCTCTATAATATGGGGATACTACTACTCTTCTCCCACCCTTTATCTTGTCTATTTGGAACTTACACTCTTTGAGCAGGGATGTTCATGTAAAGCCCCTGACAACAATAGGCCACGATCTGCTCACACCCTCTATTGCCACCGAAACCGCTCAGGTTCAACAAGTTAAATAAACTGCAGATTCTGGGCACCTAAGCTTCCTCCACCACCACCTTTACAGCTTTGTGTAGTAATACTGTTTACAACACCCCTTATACTATCAGCCTTTTCTCTGAGCTGCTGGTCTTCTATCAGGACCTCCTCTGGTCCTGGAAGCTGGTTTCAGCGACCAGGTCTGTGGCAGCCACCGAGGGGGCAGATCTCCCCCTGCTACATGACCCCCATCTTAGTGTACAGGTGGTGGAGTCCCACTCAGTGCACCACAATTTAGTCCTGCCAGGAAGCACTAGAATCTGAGACCCCCTGGACTATGACGCGGGGGAACTGTGTGGATCCCCTGGCACTCGGCCGGCACATGGGGCTCTCATACCCCCTAGCATGTACTCCAGGAGGTAAAGGCAGCCTTTCTGCCTGCTGCTCAGGCTTTTCTTGAGTGGGTCCTGTGGGTGGGTGCTCCCCGCCTGCCCCTGCCCCTCCAGACCTTTTAATTGGGCCCCTGTCCCACAAGCTGCCCCTGCCCCCCTTGGCTGCTCCCTCTGCCCACCCCACACCAGCATTACTTGCAGACAGTTTGTTTCAGAGCCATGCCTAGACATCAGCTGTACATGCTCATGCTCCTTACATTGCATTTTCCCACCCTCGTGTACCACCCTGACACTAAGTGGCGGGACGTCCTTCCACCTGTTGAGGGTGAAGAACCCCGGTGGGCCAGCCTATACTCCACGCTGGTCCCACAACCCACCGGAGATATCAGGTGGTGGCTCCCTTCATGGAGCTGTGAGCACAGGCATGTACCTGGAGCAATTCACCTCCATCCCTGAAGCCTGTTGTTTTTGCGGCATGAGGGAGACGTTGGTGCACATCTATCTGGAGTGCTCCAGGTTGCAGCACCTTTTTTGGCTCTTCCAGAACCTTCTCCTCAGGTTCTGGCTGTAATTTTCCCCGCACCTCCTGATTTATGCACACTCTATCCGTGGCCCCACGAAGTCGTGAGACCTCCTTATCAACCTCCTCCTGGCACTGGCCAAGGTGGCTATCCATTGCACCAGGAGGAGGATGCTGGAAGGGAAGGTGCTCTGCGACTGAGAGGTCTACTTCCATTCCTTCCTTCCATCACATGTCCGGGCAGAGTTTCTCTAGGCCGCATCCGCTGGCTCCCTAGACACCTTTGAGGAGCAGATTCACGGCTCAGTGTTCCCTTCAGGTTCCCTGTTTATGACCCTGTGTCTCTCACTCCTGATCCTGTTTGTCATTAGTTGTCCCCTGAACTGGCTTGAGTTCCCAGGCTCTGTAGCTCCTCCCCTTAGGCAGGGGAGGGGACTTCAGATGTGCGTGAGCGGAACTCAATAGTCCTTAGGAGCTATGCAGTAGAATATATATATTTAATAAATAATAATAGTCACATGGTATCAGCTGCTCTTTAAGGGAAAAAATGGAAAATATAGAATTAACAGAGTCCAAGTGATAAAGAGAAACACTAATGAGGAGCTTTTATAAGCAGACAGAGGAGTTTTTGGATATCACTCTGTTACATATATTGAGGGTAAATGGCAAGTCCTTGAACAACTGTTCTGTGACCTTGCCTATTGGAATCCCTAATGTTATGATCAAATCAATAATTCATGCAAAGGTGAAGGGGAGCTAGCTGCTTTGTCTATGATTGCATCTATATTTTTAAGAAGCACTGTAGTAGGGGATTTTGGTGTTAATATTAATCTAATGAACTTTGAATACATTAGCAGGGAGTGGAGAAGAAGAGGCAGTAAATTGTCCAAAGAAGCCAAGGGAGTTTTAATGAAAGGCTAATGGATTTCACTTTTAAAATTACAGAAATGTGTATTGATTAACATCCCCAAAACAAAGAATTGTGTTTCCAAATATTTTTAACTTTTTGGAAATACAATAAATCTGCAAAGAAAAAAGAGATTAGGGACTGAAAGGAAAACATCTATTAGATCTACTAGGGAACAAAGGGAGGGATTTACAGAGTCCTGCAGGGAATCTCCGTTATAGTGCATCATTTCCTGCAGGTTGTGCTCTATTATCTGCCGGATTGTGCTCTGCACTTTTCATCTGATATTATGACATTTGTGTAAGGCATATTTTTGATTACAAAGAAATAATAGTCCCCAGGTGGAAAGGCATCTTCATACCTATGGTAAGTCGGAGCAGAAGAGTTCTGATGGAGCTATAAGAAAAATGCCCCTGATTTAAACAAATAGATCAGCACTTCTTTTTTTTTTTTTGCATACCTTAGAATTGTCTGAATAAGGAGGAAGAGGGAAAAGTTACTTAGTCAAGGAAAATGAAAGACATGTTCAATTGATTTTATGATTATGAACACGGGTACATTTTAATTCTTGCATTAATTTTCCTGTTATCCCAGATGTGATTGAAAGAAAACCATGTTAGCCCTTCTGCCTTATTAAAAGAATTGACAAATCTATGTACCTTGTTCTTCTCTGCATCTTCAATTATTGCTCTGGTAAACTGGAGTTTTAAATAGACTTTGTGGAAATCATCCAAAAGAAGCTGGGGAATGGGGTTTGGACTCAAAATCCTCTTTCCCCAGCCCCTTAGCCCTTATATCAGGGGAGAGTGGTGGAGTCCCAGAAATGGGCTGGGATCAGCTGTGGTGGGGTGAAGGGTTGACAGTAGTCCTCCACCAGTTGGATTAAATTAGGGAATGAAGGCTGACCTGCTCTATACAAGTTACTGTTGGAATGTTCCCAGACGAACTAGATCAATAAAGCTGGAGCCTAGCTAAACTATATCCCTTGTGCCTTGTCTTTCTTCCGGTGTCTCCAGGAAAACAGAGCCCAAAACATCAGAGCCAAAATATTCAGTAGCATACAGATGACCCACTTTATCAAAGAGCGCTAACCACTTTGTCTTCAACTGATTGCTAGTCTCAGACTGTTTGAATACTTGGGGTGATTTTTGTAAAGAGGTGCTAGCTCAAATAACTGAGTTCTCTGAGTAGTCAGCAATCATTAAAGGTTTTCCAGTGTAAAGGCATTATTTGTCTACAGGCTGTGCACACTACTTGGCAATAATAGCTTATTACTTCTCATGTTCAAAAAATACACAACTTTTCTCAAGCAAACAAGGAACAATCAGCTAAAGCAAAAATTGTCCAAGATTACACTTGCTGCTACGTACAGTTTTGAGGGCATAGCAAAAGGATGTGTGAACTGAGAAGCCAATCTAATAAAATGAGCAAGGAAGATCAGTCTCAATAGTGAAAATCCAACATTTCTTGCACAGGCTTATGAAAAAAATACAATACGCTGGGGGAATTTTGGCCTTTTCACAAGGTGTAATTTCCATGGCAGCACTAACAATAGCTGCTCATTTCAAATAATACAGTTTCTAAAGCAACCTTGTTTTGTTCATTCTCTTCTTTGCCAAAGGAGACAATAATTCCCTTAAGTATTTCAGCTTAAAAAAACCCCAAACTAACAACACAAAGTGGGCACAGAGAAACAGAGCAAGACAACCCGGTGATAGAGCCAATCCTACAGGAGTAGGAGACTTCTCCAGCAACAGTTGGGAGCAGCAGGACAAGGCACTTTCCGAGTTCTTGATCACCAGGCAACTGTTTTTTTACCATTTGAACTCTGGATGTTATTTTCTATCAGATATTTGGTTCTCTGTTTGTTGCTACCTCTTTCCCCACCACCCTTTCACACATAATCCCTCCACATTCTTTCCCTCACCCTTAAACTCCTGCTCCCCCTTTTTTTCTCCCCCTATCATTCCCACATCATATTTATTCACCATCCTGCAATTCTCCATCATACTACCACTGCCCTATCATAAAAATATGGGATCTGTACTTAAAAAAAAAAGTTGTATGACCATGAGTATCCTCACTGTTTTACTCACACTTGGGATGCCTTTTCCTCATCATTTTCAGATTGCAAAATCTTCAAATAGGGACCATATCTACCTCTGTACAGCACCAAGAACAGTGGATGCTGCTCCTGACTAATGCCTTTGGGTGCTACCATTGTACTAGTAAATAATAAAGTGAATTCCCACAATATGTTCATCCTCTCTGCTTTCAGTTTTGTGGCAATTTAACCAGAAAGTGATACTGGTTTATTTCTGTGTGTATCTCATCCCAAAGATAGGAGGAATGTACAAATGTGGATGAGAGAGCCAAATCAAATATATATATATATATATATATATTTTTTTTTTAAAGAAAGAGACCCTTTTAATGGGGTGGAGGGGGTGGAATTACCTGCTGATTATTTTTCCCAGACAGCCAACTGAGTATTAGCTTCTTCTAAAGTTATCAGCTCTTGGCTGTTTAGAAACAAAATCCACAATCCAAAGAAATAATCTGTACATATGTTCCTGCTAGACTCTATTTGTGCATGGGGAATTATCATCTTCAGAACAACAGCTGTCCCTACTACCACACTGACTTCCTTATATAATGCTGTGTTAATTGTGTACAGCCTTTTTTCCTTCAGCAGCTGGGCTGGTTCCTGCTTGGTCCAACCCCACCTGTTAATTGCACATTGTCTTTCTTTGGCAAGGAAATAGAGGGACAGGGATCAAGACACTAGGATCATGTCCCAAAAGGTCTGTACCACTCATTGCACGTGAATACATCTGAATCATAGGCAGGTGAGCATTTTTCTACCTGCATGCCAGCTATTAACTGCTGGAGGAACAGGAATGAACAGAGAATCAAATATTTTGGCTACCCTTCCCTCTCCTTTTCCTTACTCCAAGTATTTGATGTATCAAAGTGTAAGGGCATACACAAAGAAGACTTCTAATATGCATAATGAAGGAAGGTTATATTTCAGTGCTGCCTTCTTCCAATAATTGACTTTCTAAGGGTTACATATTTGAATGGACTCTTCCACCTGAAACCTGTTCTACAAAAATGACACTCTTAGAATTCTGCTCTGTTCTATTCTTTCACATTTGAGGCAGCAAGTACCTCAGTGTTTCTCAACCCTGGGGGCACAAATCAGAAATGATTCATATCCCACAGGTTGTGCTACAATCAAACAAAAAATAAGCCACAAATCCCAGTGGGAGTGATGTCAAGGAAAAAGACATCCCTCCCGCTTCCTTCTTTTGCCGGTCTGTCCATGCCCACACCCTGCTCAGCCTCCTGCCACAGCCTCATCCCTCCCCTACTGCACCATACTTCATTCCAGGAGAACTATCAGTGGAAGGTGATGGGGAGCTGTCTGAAACTACATCTTGAAGCAGCACCTTCGCCAGGAGCCAATTTCAATAGGGGTGAGCACAGGAAACAGTAGAGAGATTCAGCCCCACAGTAGCACTGCACCTATATTAGCTCCTTCCAATAAGTACCACCACTCTGTCTTGGCACCCATCCCTCACAACTAGCACCTTCACTCGTTTTTTTAACCATCACACTTTCTACACAATCACCCTGTCACCCAACAGGCAGAATGGCACCCCTTCTATGCCCATTCATCCTCAACCATCCCAAGGTTCTTGCTAGAACCCCAACCTGAACACTGCTGTGTGTAACAGATTGTCGGATATGAATAGCAAGAAGAAGCTGGCAAATTTGGGGTCCTAGTCAGAAAAAAAGGTTGAGGACTACGGTTTCCCAAACCCATTTCCCTGAGACATACTGCAGTTTGCTTTGTAAAACTTAATATTTTCAATTATTTAAGAGCAATGGATTCACAAATTTTGATTTTATAAAGCCAAATTTTCACTACCTTATCACACCCACCCTTTTGTACTGCTAATCCGAACTTCATTCTTGTAAATGGTATCTCTCTTCCACCTCTGAGGTTGCAAGGATCAATACCAAAGCTGAAAGAATTTGAACAAATGTCTGCCTGGTGAGTGTCAGACTTATTTATTTATTTATTGTTTGGTCCTAAAGACTTTTCCATGCTTATGAGAATAGGACTGTTCCCCCCCACAATTTAAGTTGTCATTAACACAAACCTCTTCCATCTTTAAAAGAGACAAAGAAACAGTGAAAGAAAGAAAAAAGAATTAAAAGAATTAATGACTCTCACATTAGTTTTAAAAACCTATGAGACTTACTATGGCTGCACAGAGCTCAGCTCAATAGAGCACAAAACTGCATGATAACAGGTTAAATGGTAAGAGTAATATTTTGGTGCTGTACTGCTGTTTGGCAGTGATAAACAGTATGCAAAGATTGCTTAAGCAATGCTGCTGGTCACAGAGGTTTGGCAAATCATATTTTACAGACTGTCGAGTGCAGATGAGCCAGAACAAGCTGTACTAAATGATTTTTTTAAAATACACACAAAGGAGCTATATTAAATAAACAAGAAATGAATCTAAATACATGGAATCCAATATATACAGACAACGTAGTTCTGTATACTATTCTGCAGTGTCCCTTTCTTATGTTACAGTAAGTTTTCTGATTTAAGTTAAATTCTTCATGAGACTAATGAGCAGCTAAAAGCATCTCACTTAAATGTCAAATATGGAAAGTTATGTTTATAATGCCCAGATTCACACATTTCTGAATTATAGGGCACAGAAAAACACAACTTCATCCACATGGGCTGTATCAACTCCAGAAATATGTAAGTTAATTTTCTATGTGGAAAAATTTAAAAGCCTGACAAATGAGCTTTCATCTTTTTACTCCCAGGCAATTCCACCCACTTCACAGAGGGTCACTCCGGATTTGTGCTGGTGTTTATCTGCGATCAGAATCAGGCACAGTGTGTTGCCAACTGCTTTAATGTTCAACCTTGAAACAAACAAAAAAAGAGAAGTGTGGTGGTAGTCGTGGTGAATTAACAGAATGCAACAGTAGAGTATCCACACAAACCAAACAGACTAGCAAGGAGGGAATCTATGAGAAGAGAGAAAAATGAACTGATGCAATACAAAAGGTTCTGTGGTTTCCTGGGTAACATGAGTCAAAGATTACCATGATCAGAGCTGAGCAAAGTCCTTCCAGAGGAAAAAGAAAACAAGTAAAATGCCACCACTCTAGCCCAGCCATGCCACGTTCTACTTTGATAAGTAACTATGCTAATAAATACATGAAATAAAAAGCTAACTGCATGCAAGAGCAGATAGGTACATATATAGTAGTGAATGTCTGTCCAATACAGGGAGACATTAGCTTAACAAATATTTTATGCCAGACTTTCTGCTGGTGTGAACTGGCATAGCTCCACTGTCTTCTATGGAACTGTAATGATTTACACCACCGGAGGATCTGGCCTTCCATATGTAACATAATCCTAGTATGGATTGAAAAGTTACAATTAGTATCTTATGACTAAAACAGTTATATTCAGATAAGACAGGTAACTACAAGCTGTGTGCTGTGGAAAAGTGGGTAGGTTCAACAACCTTAATGCCTTTTTGTCCCCTAAACGTAGGACCCAGGAGACTCAGGCTAGGTCTACACTACCCGCCTGAATCGGCGGGTAGAAATCGATCTCTCGGGGATCGAATTATCGCGTCTCGTCGGGACGCGACAATCGATCCCCGAGTCGACGCTCTTACTCCACCAGAGGAGGTGGGAGTAAGCGCCGTCGACTGGGAGCCGCGGAGGTCGATTTTGCCGCCGTCCTCACAGCGGGGTAAGTCGGCTCCGATACGTCGAATTCAGCTACGCTATTCGCGTAGCTGAATTTGCGTATCTTAAATCGACCCCTCCCCCGTAGTGAAGACCTGCCCTCAGAGTTTCCTTCAGATCATTCCACTGGGTGATAGGGGTTTGTCCCCTGGAACAGATAAGGCTGAGACCTACTGAGCCTGGAGAGTGCCCAATATCAATAGAGAAAGCCTGTAGATTTTAAGATATCCTGGAGAGTAAGGGGGCTTGTGTGGAGGCCTGGTGCCACCACATTCTTCTCCATTAGCAGTACATCTCTGTCTAATATCCCATGTCCCATTGCTGTGGACAGTTGTTCAACATGCGGAAGACGGAATACATTGGAAGATAATGCTGACAAACATCATCATCATCTGTGAGGAAGTCCCCTAGGCACAGAGTTGGGGAGAGAGTTATTTCTGTTGGATCAGCAGGGAACATGTTACACAACTGCTCGCTAACATTTATGGCTACTAGCTAGTTTCTGTCTCCGTTTGTTCTGCTCCTTTTTTTCTCAAGGTGAAGGAGGTGGACTGTATATATGCTGTATCCCAGTACACGTTTTACAGTGGTCCCCTCTTCAAAGCTCTACACAACTATTTGCTAGACCACTGGATATGGACTGCATACACATTGTTATATATTAAATACACACATGTGTGCACACGCAACACACCCCTACTTAGACCACATGATACACATTCATGCTCTATAAATCATTATTATTCCAAAGGCTTGCTCATTTAATAATCCTCTAATATCCACTGAAGATGGCCATAGGGATACATCCAGGTGGGAATTTGAAAGACTTGAATATGTGCAAAAGTCACATTTTATTGCTTCTTTGAATGAGCAGTTTCCTCTGAATGAAAGCTTCATTTTGTAAAGCAAACATCAAAGGAAGTAAGGAGCATGTAATTAGCTAATAGCCACTGTTGACCTATAATTTAAGACGCTGTTATCACTGGATAGTAAAGACTATTCAGTGCAATGGGTTACACAATTTATATTACACAGCACATTTTTAGTTTTATTCAAAATTAATATCTTGATCAAGCTATAATGTATGTGCAGTAAAAATAATCTATGGCAGTGAAAAAAAAATGCTGACACTCTATTTGTTAATTTCTTACCAGGTTGAAAAACACTGCTTTAGCACTGCAGCTTTGCAAATAGTCATGCAGAGTTTTGAAAGCATGTACTGAGATACAGTAGTGTTGCAGAACAGTGTAAGTTGGTTAAAGGCCAAATATGACATCAATACTATCCCCAACAAAGAAGGACATTGTTACGACTAGCATTAAGGATGCTCACAAATTTTCTCTTTTTTCACACAGCATCAGCAAGAAACCTTATAATTCCAGGAGTACTTGTGGCACCTTAGAGACTAACAAATTTATTAGAGCATAAGCTTTCGTGGGCTACAACCCCACTTCTTCGGATGCATACAAGTGGGTTGTAGCCCACGAAAGCTTATGCTCTAATAAATGTTAGTCTCTAAGGTGCCACAAGTACTCCTGTTCTTTTTGCAGATACAGACTAACACGGCTGCTACTCTGAAACTTATAATTCCAGTTAATTAGCCAGTTTTTTCATCAGAACAGAAATTGTAGACAAAAGTTAATATCAAAGTTCCAAAACATAATAAAAAGTTACAGATATGAAAAAGCAGATTTTGCTAGCATCTGTATGGAACTAGTTTGCCAATTTATAATTGGATCTCTGTTTCTTAAGTTGTTTTTGTCAGCTTTCAAAATATATATTCACAGGGGGAACATAATTAAATTGAAGTTTCTTTCATATGAAGCTCAAGCTGGCCTTTTGCCATGGAGTTGAATACAATCAGTCTGGATCTTTGAGCCTTAAGGCAGAAGAGTAATCACATTGTACATAGGCATGGTATTATTTGTGTGAGTAAGGATTACTCCAATGAGTAAGCATTGCTAGGTCAGCCCCAGCATGCATATTCTGTGAAGGGTACACATTTCTATTGTATTGTTAATTGTATAGTGAAGAACATGCTCTGTCTCTTGCATACACAAGGGTTTTTATAATTATTATTTCATTTCTCTGAAGAATTACCACACTACAGTGCTTTATTTATCAAAGAGCCAGAAAACACAATGCACAGTGTATCACAGCACTATTTTTCTATGCCTCAAGATTACTGTTTATCACTATTTTTTAATCAAAGTCTTTGGGATAAATTCTGAGCTGATTTACAACCCATGGAATCCTGTTGACTACAGTACAATTGCACAGTATATAAACATTGATGAACAATGACAACATTCATAACTATAGTGTTTTCCACTAAGGAGCGTTGTTAACAGTCTCTTTCACTATTTCCCCAAAAAGAGTCAGAAAGCAAAAGTTACTATTTCTTTTACTGAAAGTTATTTTACAATTAATTTGCATTCTCTCTCATCAGATGCTAAATGGTTTTGCTGAGGAATTTGTGGGCAAACAAAGTAACAATGTAGGATAGCTATTCTTTCTCTGGTCATAGTTAAGATGAGACTGGTAACTTCTGGAAAGATGCACGTACATAATCCACTTTTCTGTTCGTAAAGTGATACATTCTACTATCTCATAATAGCTTCCTAAACACATTCTTCCAAAGAAGCTCAACAGAACAACAACAAATCTTACAGATAAATGATGAGGACCTTGACTGTATATGTTATCATTTGGTGTCTCATTCATTGCACTCTTCTTCCAGAAGTAATAGTTTAATCGCAGTGTCCAGGCCAATTTACTTAATTATATGCTGCCTATCCAAATTCCCTCCATTGGACAGGGTTACTGTATGATGAAGTGATCTCTAAGATCTTGATCCTGCATCTGTCTTGAGTAGGTGTATGCCTGTGTCACCCAGAGCTATAGCAGATTTTAAAATGCCTCCACAGGGATACAGGGTCTATCTATATAGACGAGGCTTAAATTTGTAATCTGCTTAGTAATGCTTCAGGATGAATAATACTATATGAAGTAAGTCATCATTGCTATTATTATAATGGCTGTTTGGTACAGTTAAGGCTATGATGGGACATTCAATTATAACTCCCATCCCAAAAAACACCATTCTTTCATCTCATAACTTTTCAATAAATTCTGTTTTGGAGCCGAAAGTTTCCATGTTTAATTTAATCTAAAATGCTGTTTTCCTTTTCTTTCCTTTTTTTTTGTCTTTTCTTGTCTTCTTCATAACGTTTGGGGGAAATTATCTGTTTCTTCAGATCTTAATTATTGAAGAAAACAAAAATATATATTTATTCATCAATACTTTTTCTTTTCCTTACCAGTAAGTCAAAAATACCTGAATGAAACCCCTCACAATATATTTATTTTATATATATAAAGATAATCCTTTAAATTTTTTCCCTAGATTGGTGAAATCTAGGGGACACAGATATCAAATATTTTCTAAGTGTATTTATTAACATTTGCTACATTTTTAGCATAGCCCAATGTAGCCCAGCTCCCATATAACATCATAATTCAGCGTCCTTTCCTGACTAGGTAGGCAAAGGTGTCTTGCTGGGACAAAATGCTTGACGGAGATTGTAAATGTCTCAAAATATGCAAATTACAGAACTGATGTTCCAATATCTGCTAATAAAAATAGGGTAACGATTTCAAATATGCCTAAATCCCTTGGAAGCCTAAATTTAAAAAAATATTAAAGACCCAGGTTTTCAAAAAGTATTCATTTGGTGCTCCAATCAGTGTTGCTAGGCTTAACTGACTTCAGAGTCTAGGTCTCATTGAAAAATCAATGTGGAATTGGTCTTCTGAATATCTAAGTCACTTCTGAAAATGTTCCTTTAAAAATCTGTCCCTTATTCCCTCCTTGAAAACAATAGGAGTTAGGTGCCTTTAAAAATCTGTACCTTAGGCAAATAAGTCCCATTATAAATCAATGGGAAGTAGACAGTTACATTATTATCATGTGTATTACCCAGAGAAGTGCCACTGACGTGTTTATACCTAGAATTCTTATGTATAGAAAATGCCACCAGTTGTTAGAGTATACAATAATATTACACAGGTAAATTTCAACACATGCTACCTGTTCTGCTGCTAAATGTGCATTCAGCTACCTAAGAACCTGATAAAATGTTATTCACCATTATTCTATGATATACCAAAGACAACTCTTTAACAATGATAATGAATTCCCCTTCTCTTCCCAATTTTATTGTGGAAACGAACTACATATTTTTAATACCAACCACCTCAGATCAGAGTGCACACCACAATATTCTATTCATTCAAGTAACACAAATAATGATGTATGGCAGGGGTAGGCAACCTGCGGCACACGTGCCGAAGGCGGCACGCAAGCTGATTTTCAGTAGCACTCACACTGCCCAGGTGCTGGCCACCGGTCCGGGGGGCTCTGCATTTTAATTTAATTTTAAATGAAGCTACTTAAACATTTTAAAAACCTTATTTACTTTACATACAATAGTTTAGTTATA
Organism: Emys orbicularis; assembly: GCF_028017835.1. Lineage (NCBI taxonomy): Eukaryota > Metazoa > Chordata > Testudines > Emydidae > Emys > Emys orbicularis. The sequence continues at coordinate 221,575,282 of NC_088683.1, forward strand.
TATTATAGACTTATAGAAAGAGACCTTCTAGAAACGTTAAAATATATTACTGGCACGCAAAACCTTAAATTAGAGTGAATACATGAAGACTCGGCACACCACTTCTGAAAGGTTGCCGACTCCTAATGTAAGGTAATAAAATACTTTCTAAATATGTGTCCTGTTCAGGACATACTTTCCAGATAGAAACACATTCAAATCTTGCGTAACTTTTAGAAACACAAAACGTCTAACAAGTGAGCATATTGCTGACTCAGGAAAAAAACACAACCAACAAACTTTTAATCAATAAAATCCTTCTTTAAACTAACTTCACAGTCCTGGTTCAGAGCTAGATTATGACTAACCTGTGTAGAGTCGGCAAGGGGGAGTTGATATGAGAAACCCTGTCCCCTGTTCCATCTGCATCCCTGCACAAGGTCAAGACAGAGTCCTAGATTCTGCACTTTATTAGTACAAAAACTATGTAAGATTAATGCTACTGTCAGCTCTGGCCTTCCCAAAGAGAGGCCAGAGCAGAACCAAGGCATACTGTGTTTGCCAATGGAGTTGATATGATGCAAAGGGAAAAACATTGCTACATCCTTTAAAATAGTGTCACTGTGGACTGCCAAATGGACTGGGATTAAAACGACCTGGATTCAAATCCCAGCTCTGCCAGTACCCTGCTGGGTGACCTTGGGCAAGATTTTTCACCACTTTGTGTCTCAGTTTCTCCATCTGTAAAATAGCACTTTGAGAGCTATTGATGGAAAGTGCTATTTAAGCGCTAGGTATTATTATTAAAAGGGGTAACAAGAGTCAGACTCACCTGTTCTCCCACTGAAGACGGTATCAAAATACAAGCACGGAAGGGGCTAAATGAAAGTTGCACGGGCAACCTTAATACTGGCATTTCCTAACTTCAGAGTTACTGACTTTACTAAGAACCTTAACATTCTTTTAATATAGGAGCTTTTTTAGTGTACTTTCCTCCTTCCTTTTTAAAAAAGCAAACTGAAAACAAAACAGAAATTTTGTTATATGGAACCATATTGACCACCACCTGAGTCATCAGCAGAGTTGGGCACTTTAGATCCATTACCATGTACGAAAATGAGTAACTGGTAGCAGAAGAAAGCTGTTATATTCTACATGGACTTGGCATTAGGACGCAGTAACAGTGGCACTCTGCCAGTGTGTTTTATAGCTATTTGCTAGACAGCAATCAGGTCTTCCAGGTCAATCTGAGATTCTATATGAGTGTGTGTTCTAGCACTTACAGATACTTCTCCCCCCTGACCCTTTCTGCTCCTATTTTACTATCCCCAGCTCTTGCCTCTCCATTGTGTGATGCCCTTGTCCCACCCCCTGCTCCTATCTTTTTCCTGCTGCCCTGTCCTTTGCTCCTCCCTTCCCTGGGTGCTATACCTTCCCCAACTCTTTCCTGTGTCCCCACCCACTCCTCCTCCCCCTACCACTCCCATCTCCTAGTCCCTTGCCCCATTCCCTTCTATCCCCAGGTTCACATTTCTCCTCCCATCTGGAACTCCTGTCTCTAGACCCCTCACCTACATCTCTACACTTTCCCACCTCTCCTCATTCCTCACTTCTCTGGCATTTCAGTCCCAGGATGAAGCATGCACAGTCACTGTGTAGAGATGGCACATGAGCAGTCTGGTCATCACAGGGATTCTCTGTGGGCATGGAGCATGCACAGTGTGGCAGTCCTAGAGCTTCCCTGCAAAACACTTGTAAGGTTTTTCCTAATCTCATTCTCAGAAATGGCTGAATCATGTTATCTAAAAATCATCCTGAGACACACATTTGACAATTTCAGCCCGAATGGTTAAAATTTGGCAAAGTTATAAGCAATTGAAAATGGGTTATTATGATGGAAAGTGTCAGGCAACTTTACTATAGGTGTGGCTAGCTGTGCTTCTTACAATATGGGCCAGATTCTGCATTTAATTACCAGGATCTAAATCTGCAGAAGGGCTTGTCTACACAGTAGAGTAACATGCCTTACAGGGCGTGATTTTTAAATACTAATGTGTTGTGCATTAATTGTGCAAATGTCCCCAAAATTATGAATTTTTACTATTTAAGAATTTTCAAGTCTTCAATGCCTTTTAGAAAAGATAGGACAGAGGTCTGAGAGAATAAAACTCAAGGTGAAACAGCAGAATGTCTTCAGATTTTCCAAATAGTCTGAGGAAACTCAGCATTTCTGGAAACTCAGCATTTCTGCAGACTTTCACAAGAGCGTACTATTGGTGCACCTGAAGAGATTTCCTCCCCCACATCCCCTGCCTGTGACTGAATTAATAAATACATATCAAATATTATATTGCTAGATACATCAGTGACAAAATAAAATATTGTAATTAAATTAAGTCAATTATAAGTCATATGGCTTTGCCAACATTAAAGAAAAAGTTTATCTCATTGGCAATTTTGTCAAGAAAAAAAGGGCTTGTGTTCATATTGATTTCTTTCACTTTAGTGATAAAGTGAAGAAGTAAAGCTGATATTTACAATCAAGTGTGCTCATACTATAAAGTTAGTGAAATACACCTGTACTAAAAGATGCTTGATCACTAGTGGAATAACCAGAAATGTAACTGTTTGATCAATAAGGTAAAGACATAGCTCATCCATACATAACTCCATTGTTGTTAAAGCAAGGAGAATAGAAATGGAGGATTTATATAGCTGTCCCAGCCTGCTGGAGAACAACAGTTCTTGAAGAGATTTTGATTTGTATAAAGGACTGTTAAAAGAAGTTTAAAGAGCATCAAAACTGTGGAGCAGATTTCTATAACTATATAAACTTTAAACATTTCAGCAGCTAGCTGAGGGTTGATATAGAAACTACATCTTAAGCAAGCATAATGTGCAAAGTTATCCGAGGGATGTACTGCAGAGAGCCCCTGGAAAGTGATGTCAGGAAGCAAGCTGCTGACCAGAGTAAGTCAGCCAGTGTTGAATGCATGTTCCAAGATGGTTACACCAACATCTTTGGCCTAACTTGTCTTGTACAAGCTGGTATGACAAGATGTGTTGCACAAAAATACTGGAAAATTCCATCTGCAGTTGCAAGAACTCAAAAGTAATGCCTCGTTCCCTGATTGGATGGTGAGAGAAGACAAGTTTCTCATTTTGGTTGGCCATTTTCAATCTTTGGAAGATGGGTCACCACCTGATTAGTCCATGCCAGCATCTCCAAGAAGAGGAACCAATTTGGATCACTCAGCAAAAATGGGATAAAACAGAACCAGCTTGCTGACATGTAAAATTAAGTCAGAGAAGTTTTTAAACAAAGGGTTGGGGGAAAGCTGACAGGTCTGGAGGAGCACATGGTTCAGACAGACATGTACCTGAAGAGAGAATTTATTAAAGGGGAAACTCTATATCCTAGTAAAGAGGAGATGATAAAAGTTAATAAAGTACAGGAAGAAACTGAAGAGAGAAAGTCAAACAAAGAAGATTCTCGTTCAATTATATCACATGAAAGCAGACAACTGAATATTGACAATTTTTTTTAATACAAATGCTAGAAGTCTATACATTAAGGTGGATGAACTTGGGTGCCTGGTATTAAATGAGGATATTGATATAGTAAGCATCACAGAAACTTGGTGGAATAATGATAATAAATGGGACATGGTAATGCCAGGGTACAAAATATATAAGATCACAGAGTAGGTCGTGCTGGTGTGGGAGTGGCATTATGTGAAAGAAAGCATAGGGTCAAATATAGCAAAAATCCTAAATGAATCAAACTGTACCCTAGAATGTCTATGGATAGACATTTCATGCTTGTATAATAAGAGTATAGCAGTAGGAATATACCACAGACCACTGACCCAGATGGTGACAGTGATTGTGAAATGCTCAGAGAGAGAGGCCACAAAAACAGAAAACTCAGTAATAATGAGGGATTTCAACTATTCTCATATTAATTGGGAACATGTCTCCTTAGTATGGTATGCAGAGATAAAATTTCTAGACACCATTAATGACTGCTTCTTGGAGCAGCTAGTCCTGGAACCCACAAGGGGAGAGGCAATTCTTGATTTAGTGCTAAGTGGCGCACAGGATTGGGTGAGTATAGCTGAACTGCTCAGTAATAGTGACCATAATTTAATGAAACTTAACGTTCTTGTAGGGGGACAAATACCAAAGAAACACACCACAGTAGCTATTAATGTCAAAAAGGGGAACACCACAAAAAATGAGGATGCTAATTAAATGGAAATTAAGAAGAACAGTCATGAGAGTGAAATGCCCGCAAGATGCATGGAAACTTCTTAAAAACACCACAATAGAGGCTCAAACTAAATGTAAAATATAAAATACAATAATAATAAAATAACAACAACAGTAAAAGGATCTAAAAATGCCACCATGGTTAAACAACAGAGTAGAAGAAGTGGTCAGAGAAAAAAAGACATCTTTTAAAATTGGATGTCAAATCCTGGTGAGGGATCTGGAAGGTTAAGCGTAAAAGTATAATTAGGCCAAAATAGAAATTGAAGAGCAGCTAGCAAAAGACACAAAAGCTAATGATTTTTTAAGCATATCAGTGCTTAAAAGACAATCAGGGGGGCCATTGGATCATTGAGTTGCTAGGAGCACTCAAGACAGACAAAACCATTGCAGAGAAGGAAATTAATTATTTGCATTGGTCTTGACCGCAGATGATGTGAGAGAGATTCCCACATCTGAGCCATTATTTTTAGGTGACAAATCTGAGGAACGTTCCCAGATTGAGGTGCCATTAGAGGAGGTTTGGGAAAAAATTGATAAATTAAACAGTAATAAGTCACCAGGACCAGATAGTATTCACTCAAGAGTTTTGAAGGAATGCAAATATGAAATTATACAACTACTAATTGTGGTATGTAACCTAACCTATCACTTAAATCAGCCTCTGTATCTGATGATTGGCTGATAGCTAATGCAATGCCTTTTTTTTTTCTAAAGGCTCCACAGGTGATTTTGGCAATTACAGGCTGGTAAGCCTAACTTCAGTACTTTAGTAAAGAACAGAATTATCAGACACATAAATGAACTTAAAATGTTAGGGAAAGGTTAACACAGCATTTGTAAATGGAAGTCATGCCTCGCTAATTTATTAGAGTTCTTTGAGGGTGTCAACACACATGTGGACAAGGCTGATCCAGTGGATATAGTGTACTTGGACTTTCAGAAAACCTTTGACAAGTTCCCTCACCAAAGGCTCTTAAGCAAAGTAGGCAATCATGGGATAAGACAGAAGGTCCTCTCATGGATCAGTAACTGGTTAAAATATAGGAAATAAAGGTGAGTAAGGAAATAAATGGTCAGGTTCTACAGTGGAGAAAAGTAAATAGTGGGATTCCCCAAAGATCTGTGCTGGGGACCAGTTCCGTTTAATATATTCATAAATGATCTAGAAAAAGGGGTTCAAAATGAGCTGGCAAAGTTTGCAGATGATACAAAACGACTCAGGATAGTAAAGTTCAAAGCTGACTGCAAAGAGTTATGAAAGGATATCACAAAACTAGATGGCTGTGCAAGAAAATAGCAGATAAAATTCAATGTTGCTAAATGCAAAATAATGCACATTGGAAAACAATCTCAACTATAGACTCAATGATGGACTCAAAATTAGCTGTTACCACTCAAGAAAAGAGATTTTAGCATTGTTATGGATAGTTCTCTGAAAACATCTGCTAAATGTGCAGTGGCAGTCAAAAAAGATAACAATGTTAGGAACCATTAGGAAAAGGATAGATAATAAGGCAGAAAATATCATAATGTCACTGTATAAATCCATGGCATGCCCACATCTAGAATACTGCTTGCAGTTCTGGTTGCCCCTTTTAAAAAAAACAAAAAACAAAAAACATACATTAGAAATGAAAAAAAAAATACAAAGAAGGGCAACAAAAAATGATGAGGGGTATGGAATAGCTTCCATATGAGGAAAGATTAAAAAGCCTGGGACTGTTCATCTGAGAAAAGAGATAACTAAAGGGGAATAGGATAGAATCCTATAAAGTTATGGAGTGTGTGGTGAAAGGGAATAAGTATGTGTTCACCCCTTTACATAACACAAGAACTAGAAGCCACACAATGAAATGAAGAGGCAGCAGATTTAAAACTAACATAAGGAAGCACTTCTTCACACAATGCACAGTCAGCCTGTGGAACTCATTGCCAGGGGATGCTGTAAAAACCAAAAAAATAACAAAGTTAAAAAAAGAATTAGATAAGTTCATGGAGGATATGTCCATCAATGGCTATTAGCCTTGATGGTCAGGGATGCAACCCCATGATCTGGGTGTCCCTAAGCCTCTGATTACCAAAAGCTGGGACTAGACAACAAGGGATGGATCACTTGGTTAATCTTTTGATCTGCTCATTCCCTCTGAAGCATCTGGCACTGGCCACTGTCAGAAGACAGGATGCTGGGCTAAATGGACCATTGGTCTGACCCAGTGTGGCCATTCTTACGTTCTTATGGCCTGTCTCCCTGGAAGGGAGAAGTTTGTGGTCCTTGGCTGGCCACCTGGTGATATCTAGTACCTATCTCAGATAGGCAACTTTAATGGCCTCTTCCTATTATCCAGCAATTCAGGTGGCCTGCTAGTGCACTGGAAAAAAAGAGTACAGTCATGTCTGTCCATCACTCCATCTGTGTTTTCAGTGTCAATAATTGATCTGAAAGCCAATGGCTGAGCAAAGATCTGGTAATATGTAACACACAGACTATCTCTTGGGCTCTGACCCAAATCAGTTAGTTGACTACTTTCTGAAACAGAATACCTAATTAGTAAGAGTACATGCTTATGTAGGTGTTTTAAAGATTGTCACAGAGTGTGTCCTTGTTTTGCAACTGGTTCCAATCAAAACCGTTGTTAAGTTGCTTTGAAACTGAACAGGTTACTCTTGTTAACTAAGATTATGAAACACTGTACATGTGTCTACTATAGTTAAGGGTTTTTTATTGCCTTTTAAGTTCTAGGTGTATATAAACATAAAATGAGACCAAGCAAGCAAACTTCTTGATCTGTACTCGGGCTATAGAGTTTGTCATAAATGTAGGAGTTTGTTAGATAGTCAGGAGTGACAATCAGATCCTAGGGCTTATATAATTTATGGGAAGTAGGTTAAAAGGGTTGACTTCTATAGATCCATTGGGAAGGAGACCTTGGTGAATTGGAATGTAAGTAATTGACCAAATTGTCTTATTCTTTAGCTTTGTTTTGTTTTTTTTCTCTTGTGTTAGCAACACTGGAATTGCTAACCAATTGGAACAAGGGAAGCCCTATTCTGAGGGACTCTAATAAAAAATCTAAACAAAATCACCTTCCCAAAATAGTGGTTAAGTATAAGTGTTATTTTCTCTTTTGGTTGTGGTATTTGATTCTGAAAAGCTGAATGGTTATTGTTGTGATACTGCATCCCATATTCTTCATAGTGACACGATATGATTATGGCACAATTTTGATGCATTTCGTACAAGATGGGTCATGTAAGGTGTCATTGGAAAAGTTCTGATTTGCTGAATATGATTATCCTATTTGTATGTAAATATCATTTTTGTATCTGAAGTTATGAATATTGATTATGTATCTGTATTTCATACGTATTCACACCTGGGTGACACCCAGGTGCCAAGATGCTTCCAGTCTTAATAGCTGGTTGTGAAGGGCCCATTAAGGGTAATAGACCTTAAGAGAAGCTTATCCCTCACTTGGTGAGCCTTCTTCTGGAGCTTTCAGTCAACCTGTAAGTAATGGCTGCTATGACTCTGCAAGGTCATGTGACCAGCCCACATGATTCTGGACTCCATTTGGGGGGGGGCTGTATTTTCCACAAACTAGCCTGAGAGCTGTTTTGGGGAACAAAGGGTTCCTGCCATAAGCTAAATGTATATAAGACAGGGAGTGACATCATCTGTTATTCTTCACTCCCCCACAACTGAACACCCAAGAGAAGCTCTCAAGGAAAAGGGACTTGAAATGGGGGTGGGGATCCCAAGCTGTAAAGTGAATGCAGTTTGTCCCTTGTTTCCCTGCTTCTATCTCTTCTTATATCCTATAGTAGTAGTAGTTGTTGTTGTGAAGGATAATTAATAAAACTCTATCAAATTAAATTTAACTCTTTATTCCTTTTTATTGACTTAAGTAATCAAAATTAAAAAAAAAAACTAAGAAAGATGATATGGGTAATCAGCTAAGCAATATTTGTTTAACTAAGAAGTATTTTATACCGCCTTCCTTAAAATTGGTCCTTGTAGACTGTGCTGATGCACTTTAACTTAGGGCCGTTTGAAACAGGACTATGTTCAAGTGCACTATGGAACCTTTAATGCACACCAGCAGGGTCATCATGGATCAACTAATGTGCAACATACTAGTGAGTTTTATAAATTACACCCTCATAGAGCACATTACCCCAGCATGTAGACAAGCCCTTACTCTACACTGATATTACTCACATTGTTATTAAAGTTTCTGAGACCAGAATTTGACCCATTTATCTCTATATGATTGACAGTCACAAAGGGGAATACCCAGTTTTACTTATAAATAGAACTCAAGCTAGTTAATCAGCCATACTGATCTTGAGAAATGAAATCTAAGCAATGCCATATATTAGAGCAGTGGTTTCTAAGCTCTGTGTGGTCCTGCTCCTATTTTTAAGCCTCACCTTTTAAAAATTACAATAAAGTTTTTAAAACAATAATCTTTTCAGGAAGCAGTAAGGACGAAAAAACAGGATGAACAATAATTTTATGAGTCTCCCGGGACAGAGATAGACAAAGTTGACAAGATAAAGGTTTATATTATTTTCTTTAGAACGTTGAATGCCATAATGCAGAACAAGAAAAGGAACTAACAATGGGGTAAAAAATAGAAGATGATTCCCTGGAAGAAAACAATACACCATCATTATTATAGCCATCCAAAAATCAAATATTTTTATTTCAAGAAGAGTCATAGTTTGCAAGAAAAGTCTACCATATACAGATTACTAAAGAAATAAAAGGAAAGAGGGCAAAAATGACACTGGAAAGCTAACTCAGATTTGTAGTTATTTTGCATAATATACTAGTTTGCATTTCTGGCTTAAAACAAACTGCATGGATGTACCTTCAAAGGATTAGGTTTCCAGGTTTCTTTCATTAAAAGTAGTTGATCATTTTGCAGTCTCATGCTACAGTAAATTGTTTTGTTGTTGTTTTGAAAAGATTTGGAGTTTCATAATTTTATTTTCCTCTCATACAATAATGGCTCATTGGGCTGCAAAAGGGTGAAATGTATCATCAGAAGCTGGGAACAGGACAGGCCAGACATCTGTATTAGAACCATCCTCCAGGATAGTTAAAAGTGTGCAGCCTCACCACCTGCTAGAGAGCATGGTGAGAATGAAATGCTTGAAAATGGGCTACACACACTCCCACCACCAGGTGCAAAACCAAGGTAGGGTTTTGTTTTCACCCCAAAATGCCTCCTTGGCTTAGGTGAACACTCACAGAGATGAAGGCCTGAATTCTGTTCCTATCTCTTCCATTGACTAGACTTAATAATTGTATGCAATTCACAATCCTTCTTAGTGAAGTTTAACACTACCCTCCAAAGAAATAAACAAATATTATTCACATTTTACAAAGGCACAGGGAAGTTGAGTGGCCACACAAGACATCCGTGGTACAGTTGGACACAGAATCCAAATCCCTGAGGTGACAGATTAGTTTTAGCCTCGAGGCCACAGTGCCTCTTTCATCCCTATAGCCTTGATTCTTCTTTTACTTACACTGGTGTAAAGTAGGAACTTCTTCACTAGAGTTACAGGAGTTTTAAATTTGTGTAAGTTAGAAGAGAATCAGACCTTATTTGTTTATGCCATCTGTAAAATGAGTGTACTGTGGTATTTAAGAAATAGTAAGTGATCATGAATTTAAAGAATAACAATGCAATTACATAAGGGGCAGACTATAAATTCCAAATTACTTGAATATTTCTTTAATTTTGAGCACTTAACCCTACAACCTTAACATTGCATATATGTAGGCTGTGTTTGTGTGAGGGGAATAGGGGGTGGAGTGGGGGTTATTGGTGGTTTTTAGTTATAGAGTGGCAATAGCTGTTCCAGAGATTATGTTCAAAATTAAGTGGCCTTGAGTAAGAGATTTAGGGTGGGATTTTCAAAAGGAACTTATGTGACTTAAGAACATAGATCCCATTGCCTTTCAGTGAGGCATGTGCTCTTAAATCACATAGGAATGAAATATTTCAAAAGTACCTAATTGATTTGTGCCACCAATTTCTTCATAAAACAGGCCTAATGATATTTACTTATCTCACCGGGTCTTATGAGGATTAATTAACATTAGTAAAACAATTTGAAGATGAAAAGTGCTAAGTATCATTATTTGGTATTTGCTGTAAACTGTTAGTAAATGTGTTAGCTCCACTTCTTTGTTCTTCAATGAACATGGCACTGCCTTATTTTAGATGGTTATTACATCTACTCAGGGCCAGATTCGGCCCCACCTGTAATTTTGTAAAGCCTCAGAGGAAGGTAATTCAATCCAATAATAAAACCATTGTGGGAGTCACAGATATCTGAAGGCAGAATTTGGCTCTGAATCTGATTAAACAACAGAGTTACAGTGAAAACAGACATTATAAAAGTGCTTTTCAAGGCTGGTAAACAATTACAAAGAAAGGGAAATAAGTTTTCCATGTATAGTAGTAGCAGAGAGGAGCCCAAAATCCCAGGTTCAAACTCTGGATCGTAATCCAAAAATTCATGTCTCTGTAATGGCCAAAAAAGTCATAACTTAAATCTCAAATACCAGTAGCTGTATACAGTACTGTTGTAGCTGTATTGGTACCAGGATATTACAGAGACAAGGTAGGATAGAGGTAATCTCTTTTATTGGACCAACGTCTGTTGGTGAGAGAAACAAGCTTTGGAGCTTACACAGAGCTCTTCTTCAAGCTCCAACTAAAGTTGTTCCAATAAAAAAATAAATTACCTCACCCACTCTATCCCAGTAGCTGGACATTCAAATTCCATATTCCAGTTCATTCAAATTTCAAGGTATTGTAGGAATCAGTTTGATTTGGGAAGATGGCTCGAAACTTTTTTCTGGGTTTCAGATCCAGGGTTTGGATCAGAATTTCTCTTAACACTTTTTTAAAAAACATACTGTAAGTAAGTGCAGACTCACTGGAGCTGCAGTGGTTACTTTATATGACTTAGGTAAAACAATTATTCAGAAAGTTCATTTTAAGGTGTACTCCATCTACAATTTTTTGACCTTGGCCTAACCCCAGAGAGTTTTGATTCTAATCAGACTCAGAGAATGTTTTTTCATACCCCAAAAACCTAACAAACAAATAAAATTCACCTATATTTAAGACTTGTGAAGCCACCTGAAAGGTATAAAACAAATTGAACTCCCTATCTTTTTTTCCTGCACTACACTTATTTAAGTGATTAGCTTTGTGCTTGTGAAAATCTTATGTGTGAAATCATAGCCTCATTCACAGCAAGGCCAAAATTCCTATTGACTTCAATAGGGCCAGAATTTCATCCTATATTTAAAACAAAGATTGAATTGCTTCCCCCCATCCCCCATAATGTGATTCAAAAGACAAACTCTTCATTTTAACAAACTCCCTTTCTCCTCTCCCTCTCTAGTTGTACTATCTTTTAAAAGCAAAAACCCTTGTCTGAAATTGTGTTCAATGGTACAAACTTGTCAAACCTGGACATGGAGAGGTCACCTGTGCGGTCTTAGGGTAGTGCAGTTTTCATAGGCATACATTTGATGGTCTTTGGCTTGTAGGCCAACAAATGTATCAGCTAGTGCCAGCTGCTTTGTTCTTTTCAAATTTATTTTTGTTGTTACGCCTCTTTTTTTCCTAAATGTATACCCTAAAGGACAATGATGATGCGTTTTGAGATTTAGACACCAGTTAACTGAGTATAGAATAAAGGCTAACCCACTTCACTTAAGCAATAAAAAAAAGGAGCTCTCAGATGAGGAACTGCTATGCCAAAATGGAAGAACCTCCATTTCATCCTGTATTCGCCTCAGACCGTGTCTTTCAGCTGACCTCTAAATTGGGTAGCCATGTGTCTTTATTTAGTATGTTTGCTGTAACCCTTATCCTTCCTCACTCCGTCTCCTCACTGTGTTTACTACCCCCACTAGCATGTTATTTCTAAAATTAGGCCCTGAACCTGCAAACACATACACATGGGAAAAAGTTTACTCATGAGCAGTCCAAGTGGACCAAATTTGACTAGTTCCACTGAACTCAAAGGGCCAAATACTAGCCAGTGACAAAACTCCCTTTGATTTTAATGGGACAAATTCAATGGGACTTCTTACATGTGTAAAATTACTCAGATCCAAAATATTTGAAGGATCAAGGAATTAGGTAGTAAGGCTCAGATCAAGGTCTTTAGGCATTGCTCTGCTCAGTGTTGCAATGCCTAACTGACTTAGGAGCCTATATTACTTTTGAAAATGAGACAGACTCCTAAGTCAGTTAGACATTGCAATGTTGAGCAGAGCAACACAGCAATACCTTTTAAAATCTGGGCCTAAGGTCTTTGGGGGGGATTTCTCTTCTCATTTATTTTTATTAGAGCATAAGCTTTCGTGGGCTACAGCCCACTTCTTCGGATGCATAGAATGGAACACATATTGAGGAGATTATATATACACATTTACAGAGAACATGAACAGGTGGGAGTTGTCTTACCAACTCTGAGAGGCCAATTAAGTAAGAGAAAAAAAACTTTTGAAGTGATAATCAAGATAGCCCAGTACAGACAGTTTGATAAGAAGTGTGAGAATACTTACAAGGGGAGATAGATTCAATGTTTGTAATGGCTCAGCCATTCCCAGTCCTCATTCAAGCCTGAGTTGCTTGTATCTAGTTTGCATATCAATTCCAGCTCAGCAGTCTCTTGTTGGAGTCTGTTTTTGAAGCTTTTCTGTTGTAAAATAGCCACCCGCAGGTCTGTCATTGAATGACCAGACAGGTTAAAGTGTTCTCCCACTGGTTTTTGAGTATTATGATTCTTGATGTCAGATTTGTGTCCATTAATTCTTTTGCGTACAGACTGTCCAGTTTGGCCAATGTACATGGCAGAGGTGCATTGCTGGCACATGATGGCATATATCATATTGGTAGATGTGCAGGTGAACGAGCCCCTGATGGTATGGCTGATGTGATTAGGTCCTATGATGATGTCACTTGAATAGATATGTGGACAGAGTTGGCATCGGGCTTTGTTGCAAGGATAGGTTCCTGGGTCAGTGTTTTTCTTCAGTGATGTGTGGTTGCTGGTGAGTATTTGCTTCAGGTTGGGGGGTTGTCTGTAAGCGAGGACAGGTCTGTCTCCCAAGATCTGTGAGAGTGAGGGATCATCTTTCAGGATAGGTTGTAGATCTTTGATGATGCGCTGGAGAGGTTTTAGTTGGGGGCTGAAGGTGACAGCTAGTGGTGTTCTATTATTTTCTTTGTTGGCCCTGTCTTGTAGGAGGTGACTTCTGGGTACTCGTCTGGCTCTGTCAATCTGTTTTTTCACTTCAGCAGGTGGGTACTGTAGTTTTAAGAATGCTTGAATCTATCTCCCCTTGTAAGTATTCTCACACTTCTTATCAAACTGTCTGTACTGGGCTATCTTGATTATCACTTCAAAAGTTTTTTTCTCTTACTTAATTGGCCTCTCATAGTTGGTAAGACAACTCCCACCTGTTCATGCTCTCTGTGTGTATATATATATATGTTCCATTATATGCATCCAAAGAAGTGGGCTGTAGCCCACGAAAGCTTATGCTCTAATAAATTTGTTAGTCTCTAAGGTGCCACAAGTACTCCTGTTCTTTTTGCAGATACAGACTAACACGGCTGCTACTCTGAAACCTGTCATTTATTTTGTACAGTACCTATGATACATTTGAATATTTGAAAAATAATTAATATCTGAGAGGGACATATTGGAAATTGATAATATATCTCGAGAACTGTACAAAGAAGGAAAATGTTACATTATGTTGAAGAAGCATTTCCCTTCAACAATTCTAAATGTGTTACCTTTAAATTGCCCCCTTCATTTTTAGGGTGAAACCAGGAAGGATTTTTTTTATGCCTGGGCAAAAAAATAAGTATTCTATAAATAAAAAGAAGATAACCCTTACAATTGTTTGCATACTGCAGCTGGATGTAAGCAGCAATTAAGCCTTGATCTGATAATATCTAGCACACTATTATTCAGATAGTAACAATTCCACAAGGAAATTTCACTGTCCTCTTTCACATCCCACCTCAAGTGCAAGGGCTGTGGGCCTTTGTAAAGAGTGAGAATAGATTATTTTTCTACACTTCCCAAAGATTGTAAACTCATTGGGTTAAGGACCATTTAAAATAGTCTATGAAGTGCCATTCTTATTTATAGAGTTATAGATAACTATAATAATTTATTATTAATCATAGCAAAGTACTGTTTGCCATAAGCCTGATCTTGGGAGAACAGACTAACCCACAGTATGTTTTCACTCTAATTAGATTAGAACTATTGTCAACTCACGTTTCTGAAGAGAAAAGAATAATCAGATGCTTGCTGACCTTTATGTCATTGCAAATCTCAGTTTTCTAACACCACATCTACCATTTAAATTGATATAGAAAAATGGCAATAAAGGCTATACTAATTCGTAATTAATTCACAATGATCAGGCACTTAATATACTGTAAAATGTTTCCCAGGAAAGCATGACACTGGTGGAACATAGTAAAAACAGCTATACATTAGTATTTTGAACCATTATGTGAATTAATTCTGAGGTTCATTAATCATTTTTGCAGTTGTAGTGTTAAACTGTGAATGTTACGCTGTAAGTGAAAATGAAGTAATTAAAGACTAACAGTTGCAGTCTTTTGTTGAGAAAACAAGTTAATAATTGCCCTGTTAATGTGTTAAATAAATTAGGTATTTTTTAATTGATGAATATATTCCAACCATGAGGAATTGACCATGTTTTACAAGTTATGGTGAATGCATAGCCAATGAGACAGTCATTAACTATCGAACATTTACAACACCTGTAAATGGGCAAGCCTGCCCTGCAGCATACTCCCTACTGGCCTCCCTTTGTGGGGCTCCTTAAACAATTCCACACAGGATTTATTTTGTTCAATTACACCCCTTCTCCCAGGATCTAATATATTAGCATAAAATAAAATAAAGCTCAGTAATGGGCCTTTTCTTCTCCACTCTGAGTCTGGTCTCTGCAACTCTTCTTGCGTTGACAAGCCAATCTCAGCCCACCTTGATTAGAGAATCTTTTCTACTCCCATGGAGTCTGTTCTCTGTGGCCTTCAGCCTCTGCTACTTGTAGTCTCCTACTTGGGGGAAAAATGATGAGTCTCATGTTGTTGATCAATCAGCATAGCTTGGGATTTGGCTACATGTGAGGCAACATCAAGACTTAGCAGGTCCCAGCATATACACTAATATCACTTCAAAAAAATAGTTGCAGGTGATTCCTGGGTAGTAGGATGTGGTGTATTCTTTTAGACAAGAAAGAAATTGTCCAATTTCTGCTGATGATTCAAAATAGACTAGTTCACTCTTAAAGCATGCTTAAGTGTCTGTATAAAGACTTCCATTAATCCATTTGCAGCAGGATGGTATGGAGCCAAATATATGCAGTGAATTCCATTTCAAGCTAGGAACCTCTGAAATTCTTCTGGACAGAATTGAACTCCCTTGTCACTCAACTGTACCGGTACACTTGATTGGATATCTTTGTACCTTGTTTAGCCTATGCTTTTGGTAACTGTAGAATTCATTCTGAACATTTCTAGCCATTTTGAATGGGTATTGACTATGACCCAAAACTTACAATCTTCTAAAGGTCTTGCAAAGTCCACATGAATATGTGTCCAATGAATCTGAGGCCATAATCAAGTGTGTAGACTAGCTGATCCAAGATCATGCTGAATATGTTGACACGTAGTATAGCTCTTTGTCTTCTTCTCAATATCTTTGTTGATCCCCAGCCATCAAATATGACTTTGCTGTGGGCTACTGCCTTAATCCATTCAATGCCAAAAAGATATTCATGAAGAGCTTCCAAATCCTGATACTGAAGTGATTTTGGAATGATCACTAGCATTCCCCAACAGATAAAACTTTGAGTCACAGCTTGTTCACATCGGCATGACACTAGCTGTGTTAACTGGGTATTCTTATGATCCAACACTGTACTTTGTAGCACAGTTCCCTTCACAAGAGAAAGCACATAACCCTTAGTGGTTTCTTTGTTGATATCTGTACTAATGATGGGTAACCTATCCATCAAATTGAGATTAAACTCTTTGTCCAAAATTTTGTTTTGTTGACTGGGACTTGGGCATAGCATATGTGACAGCCAATCAGGATTGTCCTTTATGGAATAAACAGTATGGGAATGAGCTGAAAGAAACAATGCCTATTTTTAAATATGAGCTGCAGCTAATGATGGAATTCCTTGTTTTGGTCCACAAACTGAAATTAATGAGTGATGATCCATCAGCAAGGCAAAATGTCTCCCCCACAGATAAGTTCAGAAATTCCAAATTCCAAAAGAGCATGCTGAGAGCGTCGCACTCTACTTGTGCATATCTCATCTCTGGAGTGGTGAGTGTTTGTGAAGTGAAGGCATTTGGTTTCTCCATGCCATCAGAAAAAAACATGGGACAGAACTGCACCCACTCCATTTGGTGAAGCATCACAAGGCAATTGCAATGCTATTATGATTATCACAATGCGTAAGAACTTTGGTTGAGACAAACAGCTTTTCTGCCTTCTTAAATACACATTCACACACTTTAGTCCATTGCCATTTTGTCTTTGCTTGTAACAGTTCATGTAAATATTCTAATACTGTCGCCTGATTAGGCAGACATTTACTGTAGCACAGTCCCACTAATGAATGTAACTGTGACATGTTCTCTGGTGATGGTGCTTGAAGAACCACCTTCTCTTTCTCTGACAATTCCTTGAACCCATGACATCAGTTTCATGTCCAGGATATTCAACTGTATGTTTGAAAAACTCACATGTGTCTCAACATACTGAGTCTGTGGTCATCCAAACATTGCAAGACAGTATCCAAATTTCCAAGTTGATCCTCTTGATCCTTTCCTGTAACAAGGATGTCATTTAAATAGCACTGAACTCCATTCAATCCCTTCAGTATCTCATCCATGGCTCTCTTGAGCAGGAGAGTTGCTGATGTGATACTGAAAGGCAACCTAATGTAGCAAAATAAGAATTTTTGCATGTTGATTATGAGATATTTGTAAAATGCTGGATCAATCTCCATTTGAAGATATGCATTGAGCAAATCCAATTTACTGATACACTGTCCTCCACTAACAGTAGCAAACAAATCCTCAGTAGGAGGTAATGGATACTGGTCTGCACATAAAACTGGATTCAGTGTCACTTTGAAATTTCCACAAATTTGAATGGAGTCATCCTTCTTGATCATTGGTATGATGGGTGTAGCCCATTCACTATTTGAAACTGATGACAAGACCCAAATGTTCACAAAACTGTCCACATCAGCTTCCACCAGAGGCTTCAGAGCATAAAGCATAATGCTGAGCTTGCAATATTTTGGCTGGCTCTCAGACTTAACAGTGAGCTGCACTGACATATTACTTATCTAAGTATTATTAAAAAAAAAACATTGGAGGGTCTGTCCTTTATTTCTTGAAGGTTTTGAAGTATTCTTGTGATCACCTTGATCTCAATCCAATTCGCCTTGAATTTCTCAAGCCAAGTTCTGCCAAATAATGGTGGATACATTTCTTCAATCACATATGAGGGTAAAACAACTGATTGTCCATCTAGTTGAACTTTTCCCTGGAGTATCCCTTTTGGGGCTCATTTTTCTCTAAGTCTTCACACCATAGAAATTTCTTCCAGAGGAACTCATGACAAAGTTTGATAATAGGTAGATGCAGAAATCAGTGCAACAGTAACTCCCGTATCAAGCTCCATTTTTGTAGAACTCCCTTGATCAAAGGCATGACCCAGATGCCATCTCTGACTCCAGCTTCTGATAACCCCTACAGTGCTACGTCTTGGTCAATGTCACTAGAGCTCTTGTCTTTTTCCACATTATGAATTCCTGACCTCTGTCCTATCTTAGGTTCAATCTTCATAGGTGTCTTCTTGGATGGATGGTTGCTCTGTGACCTTGGTCACATAACTATGTGACAAGTCAAGCGGGACGTGTCCTTTCTTCTGGCACTTCCAGCAAATGACCTGGCATGCCCAGCAAGCCTTCTCAGTATGAAGTGTTTTTTTAAAAAACAACAGCTACACAGAGTGTCACAGGAACATAAAGAACTTCCATCTCACTGATTCAGGAGGTGAACTTTTCGCATACTAAATTCCAGAGAATCCTTCTCTGTGGTTTCCATGGTAATAGCTACCTCAATAGACTTTCTGAATGTAAGCGCTGATACGGTCAGTAACTTTTCCAGATCCACTCATTGTGTAATCCAGAGAAAATTGGTCACACAGGGCATCACCGAATGTTTGTCTGAACTGACAATGCTCTGACAACTTCTTTAGTGTAGTAACAAACTGTGCTACCGACTTTCCATTTGCCTGATGGAACTGACATTGTTCTGCTATCATTGATGAGGTAGGAGAGACATGTTCCTGCATTACTGCAGTAATTGCAGAGTATAAGGCATTCTGGGCACAGTTGGAGACAATAGGTCAGGCAGCAGCCCAAATGCCTTTAGACCCATTGCTATCAGCAAAGTTGAATCTTCTTGTCCGTCAGCAGTGGAACTGCTAACTATACATTGCTCAAAACATTGTAACTATACTGCCCATGATTTGTGGTCGTTGTCCAATTTGCCAGCATTGCCCACAAAAGGTGCCATTTCTTCTTTCCTGTTGAACTTTGGGCCATCCCGGACATCTCCTCTGCCAGAGGGGAAACTTTTTTTTTTTTTTTTTTTTAACTGTGCTTTATCTCCACCTGTTGACTGTGTGCTTACACTGAAGAATCACACCTTTGGAATTCCTCCGCTGGCTATAGACCCTCAGGGCAGGCTACAGGCTGTTTCTGTCTCTGCCTGATGGCATGTGATCAGCCAAGATGCTGCTTATTTCCCTCTCATTGGTTGGACTCTCCAGAAGCTTGGTAGCAATGGCAGAAACCACCTCCCTTGTTCTGCTTTTAATTGCCTGTTTCCTCTTTCCTGCTGGCTGGCTCACAGTGTCCCAGCAGCAAAAAGCAGCAGTCTGGTCACCTTGTACCTCTAGGTGAACTCTCCCACCCTTTATTATTAATTATTATTGGCTTACTTTGTCTTCTTGTTCAGGCAGAGGAAGCACTGGACCCTCGTTGGACGGAAAACCCTTGTTGCCAGTATGTTATATTTGGACCCCGCAGAGAAGGGGACAGACACAGAGGAGTTGGTTTAAACACACAGTTGGCTTTATTGTTTTGAAAGCAGAACTGAAATACACAGAGAAGTGAGGCTTTGCACTGGAGGGATCATACAGAGCCTCCTGAACATTCAAAGGGACAGGACATTACAATTTCCCTAGTTGCTTCCTTCAGTACCCTTTCAGAAGTTCCTTGGGTAACTCTTTCCCTTACCACTCTGCAGCCACCTGCCTGATTCCCTCTTTTATAAAGCCCAGGTACATCCCTTTAAGCCCAATTTGGGCAGCAGGTCCAGGTGCACTGGCCCCTGCTCCCTCTTAAAGGGGCCAGTCATCTTGTGACAAACACCCTTAGGAAATATGTATGTTAAGGTTAATTTTTTAAAAACCTGGGTGCTTAAAGTTAGATACCTAAATAAGGCTATGTCAACATTTACAGCAGCATGTAGAGTACAAACACTGCACAGCCAGCACCGGTATAAATAGCAATGTAGACCAGTGGTGGGCAACCTGAGGCCAGACCTCAGTGCCCACCACTGGCGTAGATAGTGACACACAACTTAGGCAAGTAAAGTGACCTACACACCTGAACTCTATGGGTATATACCCTATATGGCTCCTTACACGCCCAAGCAGTGCATCCCATGTCTATATTGCTTTTTTTTTAGCAGAGTAGTGTCCTGCTGACTTCCCGCTGCTGGAGTCTTTCACTGCAGCATGTAGATACACACCGCAGTGAGAAATATGAACACAGCCTGCCTTTCACTGTGGTCACACAAAGACTTCCTGAGCGCTCATCTACAGATAATATTAATGACCACATGAAACATGCAATTAAAGGCCACATAGGTTTACAGCTCTCAGCTCAGCGACACAGCCTGAGCTACTCAGTATAAGTGACTTTGTTATTTAAATATAGGCCTGCACCACACAAAAGCACAAGGGAATGAAGCGTGTAATTTTGTCTCTTCTGTACCTTGAGGGCTGGAGGAAACTCTTCTACTCGTATGATTTCAATAGGGTGTTCAAATAATGTTTTAGATAAGAAAAATGTATTAAAATTTTAAAAACAAAAAAATGAGTCAATTTTGAACCTTGTGAAATAGAAATTACTGCCTTTTTTTAATTATTATTTTCAATGAGCTCTGCGTAGGAGATTTAGCTTTATAATTTTCTTGTTCTCTGTGGTTGGAAAAATGACAATATGAAATAGAAAAAAAAACCCTCTCGATTAATCAGTTGTACTTCTTTTTCTGCCAGTAACAGAGCAAATTATCCATAAAATAAAAGGGTATTCAAATAGATAATTTATTATATAGGTTTTAAATATATAAATACAAGCATGCAGGACCAAATTCTGCTTTGCTACATTCCATTAAATTCAGTGGAGTTACTCCACATTAACTGGGGTGTAACTGAAAGCAGAAATTATCCCATTTTTGATACAGCAGTACTTTTACCATTGGACATTTATACAATATCCCCTACCCTTTGGCCAAGTGGTATGGACCATAAAATACTCTGGCAGATCACAACATTGCATATAAGATGTGGTACCAAATGGAATCCAAGTCCACCAACATATTTACTACAACAGACTGACATAGATGGATAAAAAGTTTTATCTCTGATTAGCTGAAACAGAAACAAGATGTCAACATGTGTTATGTTGCAAGGATTAGATATACACTATAACATTGAATTAACCCTAAATTATCCTATTTGAGTTTTCTCTGGATTTTGTATTCTCAGAACTTTAACTGTAACTCAGATATTTTTTTTGCCTGTGACTAGCTTTCACTTGCTATACGTTATCAAAAAAGACATTATTTTAAACATTTATGAAACAAAAAGTATAAAGAAGGGGAAAAATAGAACATTTAACACTCAGTAAATCTTCATTTTAACAAACTCCCCTTTCCTGTGACTCTTTATTTGCACAGAATCTTTTTACTCGGGGGGGAGGGGAGGGGCACAGAGACTTGGTGTGAAAGTCTCTTATGCATCATTTTTTTAATTTTTATTTTGTTGTTGTTGTTTTTTGAGAGAGAGAGAGAGAGAATTTAGGTTGGAACCAGCAGAAAAGGAGATACATGCAGAAACAGAGTCAGATGATAAAAACACAGATGTCTGCTGTGGCAGCAACATTGAAAATATGAAAGTGAGGCTTTGCACTGGGAAGGGGGGAGTGCTCAAACATTTAAAGAGACAGGACATCACAGTTAGGCTCTGGGAGTCTGCGATTCAATAATAGTACTCCACACAGTTTCTCTTTCCTTATAGAACCCTTGAAATATTTATACTAGCGTGCCCTGTGGTGGCATTTGACAGTTTCTTCCCTAAATTCACCACTACTTGTGTGACAAATGTCTGCCTAAACTTCTTCACTGTTCGGCCCTTCCTTAGAATAAATTGTTAATTGCTTTCATTTGACACTAACTTCTATACTTTGAAGCAATCATCTTCCCAACCCTCTTTAGAACTGTCTTGCTCAATATGGTCCTCTTTTAATCTCTTTCCCCCCACCCCAAGAATATAAATTTACTGCAGTTACACTAACCCATTTTGAATAACTACAATTCTGGAAGCTCTGTATCATTCTAGTTGCCCCATGCTGTACCTGCCCCTTTGCTGTACTATTAATTTTATTAGAAGCCAACTAGAACAGAAAGGTGCTTCATATCTGACTTCACTCATCCCCCTTATAGTACTAGAAAAAATTCCTTTGATTTATATTTATTAACTATTTGGAATTTGTTTGCTTTTCATAGTGGTATGAAGTACTCAGTTTAAGTCTTTTAATCAATCTTCCAGTCCTAGTTCTGCTTAATGCTTCGCAGTGAATAGCCAGCATGGGTATATTCCCTTTTCTTTTAATATTTTACCTCAGTATTTTATACTGTTTTCCTCTACCCTGGAGATGGATCTGAACCAGAACCCTGAAACTGAACAGTCTAAATCTGGGGAAGAGTTCAGATATGGATCTCTGTTCTGCACTTCATCGCAGAAATCAACTGCTGCCCATGTTTCTTGTCCAATTCGTGTGAATTGTAGAGCTTTTCTTCCTGACTGGTTCACCTTCCTGAATGTTTGTTCTAATAGGTCATTGATATATGGAACTAAAGCGAGTAAAAACAGATCTTAGTACTAATTCTTGTGGCACTCCACAGTTTACCTTATATTTCCCCCCCACTCACAATCCTAAATACTTTTACACACACAAGTGCAATGTTTATTTATTACCTAAGCCTTGTCTTTGGCTAGTCATGTACAGTAGCTGACCCTTGATATCATACTTACTGACCTGTCATATTAGTCTTTCAAGTAGTACTGTAGCAAAGCTTTTTCAACACCCAGCTAAATCCTGTACACAACTTCCCACCTGTCAACTCATTTTATTGCCTTTTTTGAGAGAGAGATGTATTAGACAATCTCTCTTTTGCGAATGTGTACTGAATATCCTTAATTATATCCTAACTTTTTGGTTCCTGTACTATTTCTGTATCATTAGTTTCTCTACTATCTTCCCTGTGATGCAGTCAGGGTGACAGAACTATGGTTAGTGTTTAAATATTCCTTAGATCCCTGGGAACTGCCTCTATTTCCAAAGGAATTTTAAATACAAACTCCTGAAGTTCCTATTCCTGACACATTCTTTAGAATTCTGGGATACATCCCATATGTCATTGTCAGTCATAAGACATTTTCTTGATCAGATCAAGACAGAAAACAGGTGATTACCATAATTATTTCATCATGCTCTCTGAGTCATGTATTGGTGTTTTTAGCATGTCACTCAACATCCAACTTTCTGAATACCAAGGCAAAGAATTCAGTTTTTTTAAGAGAATAAAATAATAATTTGTTATATTTACATAAAAATCTCAAAGCACTTTACAAAACTTTTAAACAAACAAAGGCCGTGCAAGTCAGTGGGCTAGCTAACTGGCTCACACGCCAAAGAACATCCTCCTGCGAGAAGATTCCCATCTCTTTTTCTTAAGGATTTCAGTTTTATTTCTACAAAATAAAGCTACCCAATGAAGTTCATCATATCGATCATGTTCTTTCACCCCGACTGAAGGATCTTTTGCTGGGAATCAAGGAGAGCCTCTCTGTTACCTTCTCCTTCCTAGCCCACTCCTTGTGGGATTACATCAGGCCATCTGCCGGGGAGTTCTATTAAGATAGATTCCTTATATGGCTGGTCAAAGATTATACACTAAAAATAATTTTTCAATTAAAATTTGTTCACAAAAGGGTCTGCTTTCCACATAAAAATTAGTGTTTTTAATCATAAGTTTTCAGCCAAATAAACCTTTGTTGTTGTTGTTATTGTAAAACAAATTCCCACCAGGAGAGGGAAAAAAATGAAGAAATCAGATCAGTTCTAATCCTTTCCCCTGCCCCAGGCTATTCTGCAGAAGCTTACTAAACTCCTGCAGCTCTTCTCTCAACGGAGCTACTTGCTGACTTTTAGGAAAACCAGATGATCTTCAAGCTATCACTTCATCCCTGGTCTCACAGCATCATCTGGGATTGGGAGGCAGCTGTTTAATCATGGTGTGGGAGGGGCAGGCAGGACCCCAAGTACCCTTAAAGGACTTAACTGGAGCCACCCTGTGGAGGGCCTCAATTTAGTAAAGTACTTAACCATGTGCCTAACTTTAAGCATGTGAGTAGTTCCATTGAATGCAAGATTACTCATATGCCTAAATTTAAGCATGTGTTTACGCCTTGTTGAATCAGGCTCTATACAACAATCATTTCATCCACAAATAAAATTAGAGGTTAACCCAAAGCAGAGCTCATGATAGTTAGAGAATGTTTGAAAGCTGAACACACATCACAATCCAAGTGTTGCAGGTGGCCTCTTACTTAATGATAGCATGAACTCCAGAACTCTTCAGAGTTCAGATTCCAGATCTGAGTCTTAATTTTGTGGCTTGATCCTTTTTATGATATGCTGGAATTTAGATGAAGTGTGGGTCACAGAACATATTAACATCACACAATTGCTTAGGCAAGATAGAAAGTGAAAAAATGTTGCATCCAGGCAGAATGGGATTAACCAAATCTAAATATGGCTAGGACACAGGTTAAACCCTCTTCTGAAGAGTGTCATGAAATCTTTTATACCATTTTCTCAGATTATTTGGTGCACTGTATAAAGGACATGTTCTGTTGCATATTACTTGTATCTACAATATAACAATTTCTCACAATGACAGAAAGATACAAAAAGTGGAAACCTTTTAATTAGTAAAGCAGAGCACTTGCTTTCGCTATCTTATTCTTTTAAACCATGCATTGAAGCAGGGCCGCCCGGGGGGGACAAGTGGAGCAATTTGCCCCAGGCCCCGGACCCCGCAGGGGCCCCCACGAGAATGTCGGAGGCTCCCCCCCACCTCCGCCTTCCCCCATCCCCTGGCGCCTCAGCACGCCACGTCCAGGAGCGGCCCTGGACAGCGCTGCAGTGGCATGGCTCGGACAGGACCTGAGGTCCTCCCGCTCGGAGCCACGTGGTAAGAGGGCGGGGCTGCGAGCTCCGGCGGGCCGAGCGGCAGGAGCTCCTGGACACGGCTCATTGAGGCTCTGGGAGAGGGGGGAGGCTGGAGTAAGCGGCATGGTAAGCCCCTCTGAGCCAGGCACCCCCAGCTCCGAGCCCTGACCCCCAGGTCCGAGCCCAGCCCCTCTGAGCCAGACACCCCCTGACTCCATCCCCCCGCAGCCCTGACCCCCAGCTGTGAGCCCAGCCCCTCTGAGCCGGACACCCCCTGACCCCATCCCCCCACAGCCCTGACCCCCAGCTCTGAGCCCAGCCCCTCTGAGCCAGACACCCCCCAACCCCATCCCCCCGCAGCCCTGACCCCCAGCTCCGAGCCCAGCCCCTCTGAGCCGGGCACTCCCCGACCCCATCCCCCTGCAGCCCTGACCCCCAGTTCCGAGCCCAGTCCCTCTGAGCTGGGCACCCCTCTCACCCCCGCAGCCCTGACCCCTAGCTCCGAGCCCAGCCCCTCTGAGCCGGACACCCCTTGACCCCATCCCCCTGACCCCTAGCTCTGAGCCCAGCCCCTCTGAGCCACACACCCCCGACCCCATCCTCCCACCCAGCCCTGACCCCCAGCTCCGAGCCCAGCCCCTCTGAGCCAGACACCCCCCGACCCAGAGCCCAGCTCCCCACCCAGCCCTGGGCAACAGTAGCACCACCCCCAGGCAGCGACAGCCCATTGGCACCAACCATCACCATCACCCAGTGACAGCCCATTATGTAATTGCAAATGTATACATACCATTAAAGCATTTAATGTTTTTAAATAATGTATTTCGTGTATTTTCAAATTATTAAAAATTAATTTTTGAATGTATTTCACTGGTTATTTTTTACATTTCCAAATACATGTTACTAAAGTATTGCAACTTTTTTTTATGGAAGGGGCCCCTGAAATTGCTTTGACCCAGGCCCCCTGAATCCTCTGGGCGGCCCTGCATTGAAGAGCTATCACTTTACTTTGAACTATGCTACAGTTTGAAATAGTGCTTGCCCTTCCAACCTCTGCATGGTTGTATCATGGGACAGAGACATTTGATAAAACATAAAATACTCTTTCTGGAAGATTGTGACATAACACTACTTTATTTCTTTAAAAAAAGCAACAAGAACTAGCATGGACCAAATAGATTTTGGACCCTCTAATAACGGTAGCTGTTCAAGGTCACTGCACCTGTATTCCCCATCTATGGTCCACTCTCAACCATTGGTTCCACGGCTGTCACTTCTCTTGGGCAGAGACATGCATCTCTATCCCTCCTGACCAGGGGTTTTTGCAGGCTGCATGTTCCCTGCCTACACTGTGAATTCCCCAGCAGGTCAAATTGCCTAAGCAGGCCTGCCTTACCTTCTCCTCAGAGGCTATGCCCTTTGTAAGCAAGCACATTTATTCTTAAGGTGAAAACAATACAGAGAAAACATGACAAACAATACTAGAATATACACTCATGCTAAATTAACCAGAGATCATCCCAATTCCAACATGTGCTGTGGTAGGTGATCAGTCCTTCAGACCCCACTAAGGGTTTTTTTGTGGTTACAAGTTCACAACCTCCTTGGCTCAAATCTAGCACTCCCATGAATAGGTCAAGTCCTTCCAGGTTTTCCCAGGAAGGACTGTGCCTCCTTGGACATAAGGTCATGTCTGTTGGCTGGATCAGAAAGCAGGCCTTGCGTCAATTTAAACTCAGATTGTTTATCCAAAGGTTGGGTTTTTTTGGAGGGGGGGGATGGTGGTTTTTTTTTTTTGTTTTTTTTGTTTTTTTTTTGGTGGGCCTCTGGAGAATCCACTTTAAACTATTAAAGGGAACCTCCCCAGGAGGTGGCACCTCTCTGGAGCTGTTATAAGTTGAATTAATTTGCCTAATCACCTACCACTGTTCTTAGCCCCTGAAGGGGCTGTGGTTATCCTCCCCATGGAATCACATACACTCCCTGGCCCACAGTGATGCATGAACTTAATTCAATAAGTTTCAGTTTAATTCAATAAGGTTACTCCAGGATATTGCAGGAAGTTGCCATATCTGTCACAATAACAATTACAACAGCAATAATAATGGGAAAGAGACAGAGAAAAGGCACACCAATTTTAAGCTAGCCAGTCAGAAACCACTGTTTTCTTCACATTCAGTCACAAAAGCTATGCCTCATTCTTTACACAGGAGAGTTATTTCCTGGTTTACTGAGACCATAGCTGGGTCATTTATAGGCCTGCAAATTGTCAATCACCTCTTATTACTACTGAATTAAAATTATTAGAACTGGGCAAATACTGCAATTATATATAATCCATACGCATATATAAAGTCTTTTGAATAAAAATGGTGACTTAACTTTCATGGTTTCCATGAGTACCCTTGTTATTTATTTGCTGTCAACACTCAGTTGCTGTGAACAGAAGTGATTTTTAGTTACAATAATGTATGCATACTTTCACAAAGCAAAAGTATCTCCTGCATTCCAGTAAGAATGTGCATTCACATGAAGGTTTTCACCAAAGGACTTTTTGCTTTCTGTCCTCATAAATCCTCTTGTTACTAAAATTCTCTGACATGCATTAACCCAGTAAACAAAGAGAACAAAACAAACCCACACGACTCACAAGACCAGTAAAACCAGAAACAACAAATAGTGATAGTCTAAAACAGGGGCAGGCAACCTATGGCATGTGTGCCGAAGGCGGCACGCAAGCTGATTTTCAGTGGCACTCACACTGCCCGGGTCCTGGCCACCGGTCCGGGGGGCTCTGCAGTTTAATTTAATTTTAAATGAAGCTTCTTAAACTTTTTAAAAACTTTATTTACTTTACATACAACAATAGTTTAGTTATATATTATAGACTTATAGAAAGAGACCTTCTAAAAACGTTTAAATATATGACTGGCACACGAAACCTTAAATTAGAGTGAATAAATGAAGACTCAGCACAGCACTTCTGAAAGGTTGCCAACCCCGGGTCTAAAACATAGTAAAACTGATTAAGCCAGGTCTATTTTCACTCCTCTGTAGTCTGAAATACTTTGGTAAATAGTTTTGAATATTTTTTTTTTAGAGCAACATCTGTATTCTCCCTTTATCTGGCAAACACTAAAAAAGGACAAATTAATGGGCAATTCAATATGAGAGGTTTGCCCACCTCCATAAAGGACCTTTTATAAATTTGTCAAGATTATAGTCTGAATCATGCATATTGGATATATTTGCTTTTAAATGAGACTCATCATCAGTCAAATCACCTTAAAAATACTCCTCTTATGGGGATGTCAGAAAGAATCATTGACTTATTGTCAGCACATCTGGCTTGCCATAATAACACCAACTGCACTGGGATTAATTTTTCTGCACATCTTTTACAGCCTGGAAATGATGCAACAGATTTAATCAAATTCCAAGGGACATATGGAAAGCACCTGGAACCCTGCAAGCTACTCAAGATGCTGATAACGTGGACAAACTCACCATTGTAAACTCTTCTTTCTTCCCTACTTTTCTAACAGAACAGTATCAATACAATACAATTCACAACAACACTAAATACTCATCCTACACCAGGTCTGCTAGGGCTTACCCCTAAGCTTGGGTTTTTTCTTTTTCTTTTTGTTTTTTGTCTCTGAAGCCTCATACAATTCCATGGTTCGTTTAGTTTTATTATTCCCTGACAGCATATGGAGAAGGGTGCATATATTTGGACTTACAGAAAATAAAGAAATGACTATAAGATTACAACATTTTTGTGTCAGCACTTTGATATGCCATGTTTACCTGTCAGAAAAAAAATATTTGACCCATCTCTACCTCATGTCAGTCAACCAGACTGCAAACAATGGAAGTGTATCATTTTAAAAGGACTAGGCTCAGTGACATCACTAAGATTTTCCTGGTCCTTAAAGGATTGGTCAAAAGGCCACTGAAGTCAACAGGAAACTTTCCCTGATTTCATAAGATACTTGATCTGGGAGCTTAAATACTTTTTTATATTAAGGATATAAAAGAACACCATAATTTACAGTGGGCTTCCAGGCAAAGTATTGTACAGGTACCAATATTTTTAGCAAAATCAACATGTTATGAAAAGAAAAATTAAGTTTGCATAACTGGATATCTTATGTGGCAAAGCACAACACTACTCCATCCACAAGGGCACATTGGTCATGAATTGGAAATCAGAGTGTATCTGAGCATACAGGAAGTGTTATATCTGAGGATTTCCCTTCACAGTTGCTTTTTGTATTAACTAAACCTTTATTTAAAATACTGGGCCAAAGCTTCAGCTGGTGTAAATTCAGTGTATCTATAGTGACATCAATGGACCTGCACTGATTTGTACCACCCAAGGATCTGACCTATGATATTGTGCAAGGGGTTTCAAAATATTCAGGATGTTTCATTCGCAATGAAAAAGAGCTATTTGAAAAAATCCTGGTAATCCGTAGGCAGTATGCCAGTCAGGTAGCTTTTCACCTCTGGAGGCACAAAATTCAAATTTTAATCTAGATCACAGGTTTCATTCTAATTCCCATTTGTTCACTTCGGAAGACTAACGTAAATTGGCATAATTCAACTCATTTGGAAGTGCCTGCTCATGAGAGGCCGAACACTGGAAAAGCCAGGGTGTTTGCAGGTCAGACCTGAAATGTAGTGGCAGAGATTTATGAAGAGTCTTGCACACATCTCTTTGGGGCAGTCTTATTAGTCCCTTGTTTCTATTTGTACACAATTCACTCCTTTTGCTCCCTATTCTAGGTCTAATCATTACTTTAACAGTGACACATCTATTTGCTTGATAGTTTTTCTGTGTTCCCTTGAAAATATCAATACTTTACCTCTGTCCCAGGGTAGTATATAAAATATTTCTAAATAAAGTCTTCTGAAGCCTATCAAAATATCACTGTGAAGATCACAAAAACATAGATATGCACAAACCATCTTTTTCTTCTGTGGTTATACAGTGCCTAGCACAAATGAGGTCCTTGTTCATGACTACAGGTGCTGCAGTAATACAAATAATAATAAATAATGATAGAGTCGTGACTAACT
This sequence comes from Emys orbicularis, assembly GCF_028017835.1. Classification (NCBI taxonomy): domain Eukaryota; kingdom Metazoa; phylum Chordata; order Testudines; family Emydidae; genus Emys; species Emys orbicularis. The sequence continues at coordinate 221,605,340 of NC_088683.1, forward strand.
TTTGACTCAAATCACATGCATCATCTCTGCAGGAAACAAGCTATCCAGTGCCAAGATTTTTTAGATTGCTTCAGTGCAAATTGGATAATTAGGAGTCTACCTGATTTGCTTGTAAAGAACAGTGTACAATTATGCCTGCAGTTAAAGCTCAGTTTGAGAATTTGTCCCAGTATGAGAAAGCAAGGGCTATATAATCATCCAGTGCCTCTCTTAACTGTATATGTGGTTTCACTCTTTGTGTATAATTGGTCAAGTATCCAGCACTCCTCTCAGCCTCCCTCCCCTCGCACCCCCCCCCCCCCACACAAACCCTCCCGCCCCTCTTCCCTTTCTGATGCATCTTTAAAGAAGTCCTCAGGATACAAACACCTCTTGGAGGAGGAGAATAGTAAGAACAAGCCATGAGTGAATAGGGAAAAGAGAGATCAACTAATGCATCAAATGGAACGTGAAAGAGCCACACAAGCACAGAGCAGCATGAAACTGCATCAGTACACGGCTGCTCTCTGTCAAAATGAAGCAAGCCTCAGTGGAGCAATGACACGATGAAGCAACAAAACAGGAATGTTTGTACCGTAATTATTTCATGTTTCCTTTTCAACAGCATTCAATGATTGTAATGTTAGTTCTCCAGTTTTTCAAAGCAGAGTACCATAGATATTGATAACATAAGTGATCAATATCTTTGTAATCTTTCTGACATGTTCAATCAATTTTCTTTTCTGATAGATTAATACACAGCAGGTCGCATTCCCTCATCAAAGATTTCTGCACTTGTATTTTTTTTTTTCCATCTGCTCCTGTCACACTCTGAAAGATTAGTAATTGGTGGGTGTACAATAAAGTACATGCCCCCACTCTATAATTGAGAATTGCCTACCTTTCTCAATGTACCAAAACACTATATCACAGTAAGTATGTTCAGGCCAGTAGTAGTCAGTCAATCAATCAATAAAATAATAATGAATAATCCAAAAACGTTTTACATAGAGTCCATAATGTTTTAAATTTCAGTATAGTTTCCCCCAACCAAATATTTGGACAAATTCGTTGTTTTGTATATTGAGCTTATAAGAGAGTTTTGTTTCTTTTCCATGTGACCCTTCCTCTAACTAACATATGCATCTGCCCTTTGGGTTTTTACTGATTAACCCAAAAGTTAAACTGACCTGCAAAGTCATGCAATTACTTCATATTACAAGGCTCATCTGTCAAGTTATAATAGAGTATTGTATCTTAGCCACACTTAACTGATCATTTGTTTAGCTGCTTTTGAAGGCCTCACTGGCTTTCTTAGTTGCCTTTTAAGATTTATGTACTGTCCTTTTAAAGCAATGATATGTATACAGCATGTTCCCCGTAGAAGTCTGCTTCTGAATACAAAAAATATTTGAGTTGTCTCAAAATGTGTTTATGATGGTGTGCTAATTATGGACCTTAGTAGTGTTAAGAGACTGGAATACAATGGCCTTAGAGCAGAAGAATGATCTTACCAGAGGACCCCAATGTGATAATTTCAGTTTGTTTGCTACAGGCAATTAACATAAAAGTATATTTAACAAAAGAAACTACAGAATGCAGATACTTCGATATGGTTTGTGCCTCTAAAGAACAGCAATAATTGGAGTATAAAGGCAACGCAACCACACAGCAATTAGTCTGAATGAAAATAAAATGTTAGTGAAATAGAAAACATATAATCAAATTATAAATACCATGGGAAAAATAGAAAGATATAACTACTTAATAAAGGACTCTGTTGGAGCTTTAAGATATTAGACTGGTACTCAGAGCTACCCAAGTCATACGGGGAACATGGATGTTGTTTGAATTCAGGTAAGTTCAAGGACTGTGATTAGCCCAGTCCCTGAGCTGAAGCGTCAGTTCCATGGGAAGGAGAGGGGAAAGACAGGAATTTTCTTTGCATGTTCTCTCCTTCACATATCTAAGAAAATAGTCAAAGAAATTGGTCCCCAAAGTAAAACACCACTTGCTTGGATTTTAAATAAGTAGCATGGCACCAAAATGAACAGATGAAGTGAATGCAGCTGTCTGAGTGTAAGATTCTGCTTGCATGAATCTGTCACGGGTGGGATGGGTCTGAATTTGCAGCGCTGTTAGGTCCAGTTTTATTTTGGTAGCTTTCCTGTGACTTTCTTGTACAGTTTGATGAAAGTATCTCCCATCACCTTCCATTTTGTATAGGTTTGTGTTTTGCTATAGGGAGTGAGCTTCATTTCACCTTTTTGACTTTGGGGATTGTAAGGAGAATTTTGCTTCATTCAAGCAACAGATAAATCTTTGAATGTGGTTAGGTTGGTTTCAGGATGTTTAAAATGCTGGTGAAATTTGTACAATTTGGAATGCCTGAGATTTGAAATGTCTCATTGAAAAACACTGTAGATTCCTTTGTTGCCTGAGGAAAAGTGTTTAAAAAGTTCTGAGTCATTATACTTTATTAAAAAAACAGTCCTCCCCACCAAATTGACTTAATAAAGGAAAATTTGCATTCGGAAATTTTTATAGGCTATGTAATATGATTTGTGTCTTGCTTACTAAGGGTGGTAGTTACTATTATTATTTGCACTCAGTGTGTTTAGCATAATTTATTTTTAATTTTGGGCATCTGTTTGATGCTTTAATTGAATTTTGTCCCTGGGTTTGGAAGGTAGCTTAGGGGCTTTCTGAATTGATGAACTTTATGGCTTCAGGTTGGCAAAGTTCTTAAGTACGTCTGACTAAGGCTGAGTAAATCCACTGATGTCAATGACACTACTCATGCTCCAACTTAGACACCAATCCAATAAGTGTGTTAGTCTTCATACAACAGACACTTTTGTGCCTGCCTTTTATTTTTGGATGTTTAGAAGATGTTTCAGTTTTTGCATAATTTTTATTTTAGTCGGGATGTAATGGAAGAGCATAGGGTCCATGTCTATACATTGACCATTTGCTTTTAAAATAAAATATTATTTAAAATTTGAGAGTCTGTTTGTTTCAATATTTATTATAGAGCACTGGGCTGTACTAGCTTAGTTTTCCAGTGGTGCCAAGATGTAGAGGAGTAGTCTAATCAATTGGTTAAAGAAAGAAAAGAAGAGAAAGAGAGCCCTAGACCTAGGTGTATGTTAAAATGTGGCTTTTCTCTATTAAAAATATCATGTGGATCTGTATATTTTCTGTATATTTTCCCTCAATTACTCACAGGTCACATTTGTGTAGTTTTGATGTAGTATGAAAATAAGACCTTATGAATTTTTTTATTGGAGGGAGAGGGAAACCCACGAGAGAGATCCACCCCAGAATAGCCAAGAGCCTGGTGGTTAGGACAATCACGTGGGATGTGAGAGACATGAAAAAATGTTCCCATTAAAATTTGATTTGAAACAGATATATTGTGCAGAACATGTTGGTTTTGATTAAACAGAATCTTCTAAAGGAAAAAAAAAAGTTTTGTCTTGTTGACCTACAACAGAAACTTTGGCCTGGTCTACACTACAAACTTAGGTTGATGGAAGCTGCCTTACGGCGACCTAATAATGTATGCATCTACACTACCAGGTCCTTTCCACTGACCTAACTTGCCTGTAACATCGACCTAATTACTCCACCTCCACAAGATGTCTAGCGCTTAATTCAATGTTGATGGGTCAGCATATACGTAGCATTGTGTAAGTCTGACTGACCTGATCTCCCAGAGGTGTCCCACAAAGCTCCACTGTGACCGCTCTGGAGATCGTTTTCAACTCTGCTGCACAGCAGCCAGGTACACAGGAAACAATACCTCCCCTGTAAAAACCCCAGGAGCTTTTGAATTCCCATTTCCTGTTTGATGAGCATGAAGTGCTCGCCAACCCAGCTAATCATGGTTATTCAACGCCCCAGCCTGGAGTACACAGGAGATGGTGGATCTTACTGGTCCCTGGGGAGAAGAGTCTGTACAGGCACAGCTCCGATCCAGCTGAAGAAATGTAGACTGTGACGGGTTGGATCACAGAAACCCCCTGGGAACTGCCAACTGATGTGCCAAGACTACTTCTGGCCCTGCTTTCCCTGCCCTCCTACCTTGGGACTTCAGTGCCCTGCCTGGTTTGAGCCAGACCCGCTAGCCTGCTGCAAACCCAGACTCAGGTCTGAACCACATCCACTAACAGCTGTAGGCTTAAACTGAAAGCAGCTTACAAAGTGTTCCTGTCTTTAACACTCAGATGCCCAACTCCCAATGGGGTCCAAACTCCAAATAAATCCGTTTTACCCTGTATAAAACTTATACAGGGTAAACTCATAAATTGTTCGCCTTTTATAACACTGATGGAGAGATATGCACAGCTGTTTGACACCCCCCCCCCCCCCGCAGGTATTAATACATACTCTGGGTTAATTAATAAGTAAAACGTGATTTTATTTAATACAGAAAGTAGGATTTAAGTGGTTCCAAATAATAGCAGACAGAACAAAGTGAATTACCAAGCAAAATAAAATAACACATGCAAGTCTAAGCCTAGTACAGTAATAAAACTGAATACAGATAAAATCTCACCCTTAGAGATGTTTCAATAAGTTTCTTTCACAGACTGGACGCATTCCTAGTTTGGGGACAATCCTTTCCCCGGTACAGCCCTTGCTTCAGCTCAGGTGGTAGCTAGGGGATTTCTCATGATGTCCGCCCCCTTTGTTCTGTTCCACCCACTTATATATTTTTTGCATAAGGCAGGAATCCTTTGTCCCTCTGGGTTCCCACCCGTCCTTCTCAATGGAAAAACACCAAGTTAAAGATGGATTACAGTTCAGGTGACATGATCACATGTCACTGTAAGACCCCAAGCCTTCATTCCTCCCAACCTGACTCACAGGAAGGCCTGCCTGCAAACAGAGACATCCACAGTAAATTGTCCTGGTTGATGGGAGCCATCAAGATTCCAAACCACCATTAATGGCCCACACTTTGCATAATTACAATAGGCCCTCATATTTCTAGTTTCAGATACAAGAGTGATATATTTATACAAATAGGATGACCACACTCAGTAGATTATAAGCTTTGTAATGATACCTTACAAGACACCTTTGGCATGAAGCATATTCCAGTTACATTATATTCACACTCATCAGCATACTTTCATAAAATTATATAGAGTGCAATGTCACATAGACATCTATGAAAAGATTGTGTGGGGCATTGGGGAGAGGGGCTACACCAGGGACATGGAGCAGTAAAATCAAAGAACTTCAGCGGATGCACCAGAAGACAAGGGAGGCAACCAGTCATTCTGGTTCTGCACCACAGATATGCCACTTCTACACTGAGCTGCATGTGATTCTCAGCAGCTACCCCACCACTACCCCCAAACACAGTGTGGATACCAGCCAGGAGTCTGAGTCTTGGGCCACCTCAGGCAACAAGGAGAACATTCTGGACCAGGAAGACAGGGCCGGCTCCAGGCCCCAGCTGAGCAAGGAGGTGCTTGGGGCGGCCAAGGGGAAGGGGCGGCACGTCGGGATCTTCGGCGGCAATTCGGCGGAGGGTCCCTGTCCCTCTTGGAGGGAAGGACCTGCCCCCGAATTGCTGCTGAAGAAGAAAGCGGCGTGGTGGAGCTGCCGCCGATTGCGATTGCGATCACGGCTTTAATTTTATTTATTTTTCCGCCGCTTGGGGCAGCAAAAACCCTGGAGCAGGCCCTGAAGGAAGAGGAGAATGGGAGACAGGCAAGAGGGGGATCCATTCTTCCTGAGAGTCAGGAGCTATTTTTAACCCCGAAGTAGTCCAGCTAGTTGCAGGACAGCATGGTGGCAGAGTGTGATACCAGGGAAGGCACCTCTAGTGAGTATGCAAGTCTAATCAAACGGTAGGTGTTACATGCTGTATGAAGAAAAAGTGAGGTGTGGTGGGTACCTGCTTCTCAGTGACCACTCCAGCTATGCAGAGGGTGCCTCCCAGAAAAGACTGTGCACAGGGATGGCCCAGGAATCCTCTATGGAGATCTCCAGGAAACTTTCATGGAGGTACTCTGCAATCCTTTGCAGAAGGTTTCTGGGGAGGACTGCCTTATTTCTTCCACCAGGATAGGACACTTTTCCATGCCACTCCAGTATTAATTCTGCTGGCATCATGGTGGTACACAGCACAGCACCATAAGGACCAGGTCTGTACCCAGATGCTTGCAGCATCTGCTCCCATGCCAACTTTGTTACCCTCAAGAGACTGATATGACATAGGGTCACCTAAGGGAGATGGTAGAAAGTTCTAATTACAAGTGCTCATACCGCAAAAATAGCGCATGTGTTTACCCACCCATAGTGATTTCCTTAACACGCTGGTGGGTTGAGTGGCAGGGATTGGCCTTTACCTCAGATTCTGAAAGTCCAGGGTGATAACTATTACCAGCAGCATTAAGGGAAGTGTGTGTGGGATATCTTGTGTGGTCTCATGGCCATAACCCTCTCCAGAGTTGCTGGTCCCTGGTCTCAAAGCAATGTCCATGTTGCTAAGGGGAGGGGACATTGTCCACCTGCACGCCAAATGAGGGTTTTCCACAAATTGCAGCACAAGCCCCGTCACCCATACCACTAGGCCATACTCACCGTGGCTGGAACAGCAAGCCAGTTCATGAATCGCTAGTGATTCTCATTATGTTCTGGCTTGCACTTCAGTGTAATAAGGGAAGTGACTTAAATAGCAGACCCAGCGTATGCACTGACAATGGTTGCCCTGTGTTTTGCATACCTTACAGTGGAAAGCTTGGCCTTCAGTGCAGCCTCCACACCAGCAGAGAGGCTTTCACAGATCAGAAGATGGAAAAAAAGAATGTGTGATGAAATGTTCAATGAAATAATGAACGCCTCTGGGACAGCTGACACGGAGCTCAGAGCCCGGAGGATTTCATTATCTGAAAAACTGGACATGGAGAGCAGCCCAGGAGCATGTGCGTGCCACACAGGAGGAGGTGCTGTGGATTACGAAGGACCAATCAGACATGTTGAGGTGTCTGGTTGATCTTTACAAGAAACAGCTTGAGGCTAGACTCCCTCTTCAGCCCCTGCATAACAGCCTGCAAACACCGACCTGTTCCCAAACCTCCTCCCCCAAATGTTCTGGGTGCGGGGAGGTTCAGTATCCCTTCCACTCAACACTGGAGGGAGGGTACTAAGAGTAAAAGGCAGTCATTCAAAGACCTTTGATGGGCAAGACTTCTGTGCTTTCACAGAAAAGCTGATTTGGTTTCTCCCCCTCCCAGTTTTACAAACATTGTTTGCCAAAGGTTAAAATATTTCCCTGTTCTTTCAGTTTCTTTATGTTTGTGCAATAAAAGTCAACATTTTGAGAGTGAAATACTCTTTTTTTATTCCAAGCATGGGAGTTTGAGAGGGGGAAGGGATGTACAGGGAAACTGATGCAATGGAGTGGATGGTATAGGAAGGCACAACACAGATAAGTGGCACACATTACTATGGCTCATTACTGAAATGGGTTTTCAAAGCCTTCTGGAAACACAGAGCTCCTTGCTGGACTCTTCTTATTGCCCTGGTATCTGGCTGCTCAAAATTAGCTGCCAGCCTAACTGCCTCCATGTCCCACTTTCACTAAGGTCTAGCCAAGAAAGAAAACTGTGTCAGTGACCCTTAACCATCCAAAGACACATTCCACCACCATTCTGCACTTGCTCAGCCTATTGTTGAACTGCTCCTTGCTGATGTCCAGGTGGCCGGTGCACATGTTCATGAGCCATGGGAGCAAGGGGTAGGCTGGGTCTCCCAGGATCGCTATTGGCATTTCAACATCATCAATGATTATTTTGTGATCTGGAAAGAAAGTCCTTGATTGCAACTTTCTGAACAGACCTGTGTTCCTACAGCTGAAAGGTGCCTGACCATCCCACACTGATGTCAGTGAAATGCCCCTTGTGATCTACCAGCACTTGCAACACCATTGAAAAGTACCCCTTTCAGTTTATGTACTCTTTGGCAAGGTGGTCTAATGTCAAAATAGGGATATGCGTTCCATCTATCACTCCAACCCAGTTAGGGAATCCCATCACGGCAGAACTATCCACTATGCCCTGCATGTTGCCCAGAGTCACTACTCTTCTTAGCAGAAGTCTGTTTATGGCCCTGCACACTTGGATCACATGGTGATGGTGGATTTACCAATTCTGAATTGATTCCCCTACTGATGTTAGCAGTCTGGCATTGCAAGCTTCCACAGAGCGATCACCACTTGCCACTATCAGAGCAGGTCTCATTTTAGTGTTGCTGTGCTTCAGAGCTGGGGAAAGCACAAAGTTCCTGGAAAGTGGCCTTACACATTCCAAAGTTCTGCAGCCACTGCTCGTCATCCCATAGCTACATAATGATCAACAGAGAGTCCTGTGGCACCTTTAAGACTAACAGATGTATTGGAGCATAAGCTTTCGTGGGTGAATACCCACATGCGTCTGACGAAGTGGGTATTCACCCACAAAAGCTTATGCTCCAATACATCTGTTAGTCTTAAAGGTGCCACAGGACTCTGTTGCTTTTTACAGATCTAGACTAACACAGCTACCCCTCTGATACTTTACATAATGATGTGATCCTATCAGTCAGGGCTTGTTTCCTGGGACCAAAACCAGTGCTCCACTATGTTCAGCTACTGTGCGACTACCAGCAGCAACTGGGAATTGTTTTGTTCTATGGCTTGGAGCAGGGCTGCTTGAATGACATTGCAATATTCTGCGTGGAAATATTGCAGGATAAGGCACAAGGTGTTTGTAGTACAACAAGAGTTCACTTCACAGCGGAACGGGTTCCATGCTTCTCGGACTATGGTGTACATAAGCCAAGCTTTCCAAAAAAGGCACGGAAAAACATGGATTGTTTGCCATTGATATCGGGGAGGAAACTGCATCGTGGAAGGTCAAAGCCATGTTCCCATTCCGACGTGACAAAGTTTTGGTCCAGGAAGCATTGCAAACCCATCCCAACCCCCCTTGCAACTAGTTGCACTGTGGGATAGCTATGGGGCATTGTTTTGTGTTTCAATGCAAGCCCTGGGGGCGGGGAAGCAGCCCGCGGCCCCGCCCCCACTCCTCCGCCCCCACCGCTGCTGCTCCAGGTGAGGGCGGCCTGGTGTGCCGCTGCTGCTCCCAGACTGCTGCTCCAGGGCAATGCCTGGGACCAGTTGTGTGGCGCCGCCGGAGCAGCAGCCAGTGCAGCTGGCCCTAGGGCTGCCCCAGCTGCTCAGGCGGCCCTGCGGTCAGCTGCACCAGCCACTGCAGAAGTCCCGGAGGTCCCAGAAAATCATGAAATCCATGACTTCTGTGACCTCCATGAAAGACTCGCAGCCTTAATTATGAATATCAAAATTCATTGAAATGTGACAATCTGCACTAGGAAATGCAGCAGTCATTTATAAGCGCACAGTAATTGTACAGTTTTTGGAAAGGAAATAATATATAATTGACACTGCAGGGGGAATTAAGGTACACAGAATGTAATTAACTAATGTGAAAATTGGTTAGGATGCTAGGATTAATACATCTACTCTTTTGAAGTGTCCCATAGGAGCGTTAATAAATACTCAGGATCAAAACCTTATTTTTAAGGGTCAATTTGAAAGACAGCACCTTCCAGAAGCACGGTGTTGTCTAACATTATGCAGGGATTTTAGCTCTGGAAAGACTCAAAAGGAAGACTGCCACTGAGTCTTTTACATCAATTCCTCTACCCCCTGCCTGTCAGGGGAAGGTCTCCCATCCAAGTACTGGCCCAGTCTGTTTATGTTTAACTGATTGATCTGATGAGAATAACAGCACAACGTGATTTAACTGTAAGGCTAGTAAATTTCAAAGGGATTTTTACTTGATAAATGTGTGTATGTTTAGAATTTGAACATCTGAACTTTTTTTAAATCAAAAATTTCCTTTCACAATAAAAAGAATGATAAGCATCACAGTAGAGATTAAATGCATTCATTTTTGAAAACTGTATTTTAAAAACAAAAAAATAGTTGAAGTGAAACCATCTGTGTTAAGTAGAAGCCTGGTGAATTCTTGAAGTAAAGTTTAACATCTGAAAAGACGACATTTCTAATAGGCATGATTACAACCATAGTTCCTCTGCAATAAGGGCAACAACAAGATTAGCCGACACAAACACTCTGTTGGCTGTGACTGTCACATGGATAATATTGATTAAGGCAAATTGAAACTGAAAGTGTAAAAAGCATGGAGTAAGCCTAAGTGCTAGATGGTAGGTCCTGCTCTCACTCCGGAGACTGTTGCTCACTTCTTAGCACTGCAGTTACCTTTGAGAACAGCAGACAGAACTATTATTAGAGTTGAATTAATGCATCTTGACTTACCCAACACTTGCAGTTTGTTCCTTCAAACCACTGTCCCTTGGGAAGGTGCATCTGAGGATTCAGATCTATGTGCACTTACCATCTTTATTATTCATAGTAACATTAAAACAGCACCCAGAGATATTATCAGGGCTTGTGGCCTTTTGTAGTAGGTGCTGTAGATATGTACACTAACAAGAGAGAGTCCTTGTCCCAAAGAGTTTGCAATCTTATTTGATTTATGTTCTTCCTTCTCTGGTCTCACCCACTTCTTTTTCTTTTTCTCTTACACAAGATTATATAATCATGAACACACACTAACTTAAAGGCAGGACTAAGACTTTTTTTTTTTTTTAACAAAAGTTGCAGAAGTAAAAAATGAAACTTATTTCCCACCCTGAACAGAAGTTTTATTATGATTGTTTTAATTTCTTCTGTATAAATACCATTGGAAGGAAAGAAAGATGTGGAGCAAAACTATGCAGAGAGTTATTCTAGATCAAAAGCCAGTTAATTAACTGTCTGTTCTTCTCTCTTCCCCCTTTACTTTCATGGAAAGTACACAAAGCTTTTCATAAATGGGAATTCAACTATTACAGCTACTGAAGATTTTTTTTCTACCCATTTTCCCCCCCAATCATGCTTACCATGAACATACATCCCCCCCCCCCCCAGTCCCAGACTTTCCTATGCTATTTCAAAGCATTCCATATGGGGACTGCACCTCAAAAATAAAGCCGTTAATTTTAAAAAAAATTGATTTTGATTCCTTTTCTCTCCAAAATGTTGCCATGTGATGGGAAGGAGGCTACATTTGAATGGAAAATAGCTGACTCAGTAGGGCTTTGAGGACAGGGAGTGGGATTGGAACATGGGACTGATTGGTCTCCATGGTACCATCTAGGTTTACGTATGACCTCATCACCACTGAATCCAAGTACAACCCCTTAAAGAAAATGTTCAGGAGTTAAGTAGAGCTTGGAGCCTATTAACTCCCTCCGGGTCACTTCTGAAGTGGTTATTGAAGAGGACCTGGTCTAAAGCAGTAGAACTGAGTTGTGTAAAGAGGCAGCCATTCCTGCAAACAGCTACAGACTTTAGACATCTTGTGGGTCCCTTTTCTCATGGTTTCAGAGAACCCACTGGGTTGAAAACTGTCTCCTCCACACTTAGTGGCCTTCAACCTGCTCCTGTGCAAGGGGATGCATTGTGTGCAAAGGGATGCTTCTGTGCAAAGGGGTACATTGGGGGGAAGATGGGCTTTCCTTCCCCCTCCATGAGTTTCTCCATGGGAAGTGCAGATCTGTGATTCTATTAATAATTTCAAGGAATTATTTTGTCTTGTGCCGTATGCTTCTATAAATAGTATTTTTCTCATTGTAGATGCTTTAGATAATGCTTCCTTAATCTTACAACCCACAAAAACAATCATTCCTCCGATTGCCAGAAAGGTTGGAGGCCACTGGACGAGAATGTTGCTCTATGGGAAGTAATGGGAACTTTTGGGTATGTCTGAGTAGGGTTGAAAGATTTACAGTTTCCATCCTTTTTTAAAGATGGAGATATTTGAGAGTTTCCAGAATATTTCAATTGATGGGTCTGGCTAAATTTGCATAGTATGTAAACTGGGTATTTTGTTTGATATAAGAAAGTAAAAATAGTTTTTATTTTGTATATTTTTGATTTATGTTGTTTGCATATTGTCATGTGTATAACATAACTGTTTACAGCGTATATTCATATTAATCTGAAAGGGGTACATTTTTAAAAATGTGATTTGGTTAATTACTTGATCCTCTGTATGTCTACAATTATAAACACATGTAGTGTATGACTGACAAAAAGTCATCAAATAAATACACAGAATGGAAATCATATACAAAATCTCTCACACACATACCTACTTGTAACAGTTGCAAACTATATGAGCAACAGACTAATGGCAGTCATCTACAGTGGAGAGTTACTTTAAAAAACCCCTCATCCTGAAGTTACAAGTAGACAATGGGGATAGACTGGGGTCGGAGCACTGTATACCCCAATTCAGGAAGGCAGCCATCTTCAGACAGTTCAGGTCAATGATACCTCCTTGAGCATCTGACACATCAGAAGGCAGAACAAAATAGGAGAAAGTGACTGCTATTCCAAGAGGTACAAAGACCCCAGAGGGTTTTTCTTATAATTCCTTTGGATTACGGCCTATGTGTCCAAGGTGGCGGTAGTGTGTGTGCATGCGCGCTCAGAGGAATTCAGTCACAAAAAGTATTCTGAGCCATAACAAATGCAGTTTCTCTGTCAGAAAATACAAGAGAAACACTGAAGATCTTGCACAAATTACACCAACCAGAGGGAAATGAGTTTCAGGAAACACCCAAGGCATGGAACCTTCTTCCCTAGATGAGCACATGAGGGAGCATGGCAGTACAAACACTGCCTGCACTCCTCACAGTCCAGGCTCTAAAGGAGCTCTCAGATGGGGAATTGGAGGGGATGCATCCCCTGATGTGCTAGGCCAACCTCATTCCCTGGATAATACCCTTCTGGGGCAGAGGGATAGCTGTGAACCCCGCTGTAAAATGAGGTTGCAATTATGTTGTGCCTCTGCCCTCTGGTTGGCTTTCCAGTGCAGAAGGTCCCATGCTTTGGGGAGTTATTGACAGAAGCCAGAGAAACCAAGGACTGAAGCTATTCCCACTTTAGGTAAGGAGGGGCCAGGGCCTAACACTATTTCATACAGCAACCTTAGGCGCTACAGGATCTTCAAAGAAAAACATTTACATTTCACAAACTGAAGGGCATGCGACTTTGTGGCACTGATGCAGCAGAGTGACAAGGAACTCAGTGGTTAGCGTTTCAAATATTACTTGACACTCTATAGCTACATTAAAAAAACAAAAGCAGTTTTTCTACTTTTCTCTATGTACATCTTATTAAGTTAAAGGATATGCAAAATCACTGCAGCAAGAGGTAAATGATGCATGAAAATGAAATGGAAATATACTTGCCCTCTGTACAGTTCTGTGCAATCGCTGCTCCACTAAGCGCTGCTTCATACACAGATCTGCAATACAGAGCTCAGATACAGCCAGAAAAACAACAACAACAACACAGAATACTCCAGTCTCACTCACAAAGAAAACATTGGAAAGTATTTCCCTACATCTCATAACCAGTCAGCCCATACCTCCTCTGAAGACCCACATACACCCCTTCAATATACTATCAAGACACAAGTCATCTTTCACCTCTGTGGTCAGAAGGTACAAAAATCCAAAAGCTCTCTCTTGGATGAGGAATGCGAGTTGTCACCCTCATAGCATGCTCCCTTTATCTGACCCCATGGAAACTGATCCACAGGGGTTCTCCAAGGTTGAGCTTTGCCCTAGGGGAGAAGGTGCACTAGGGAACAGCCGGGGACAGGGCTGGGGGAGAAAGCCATTGTCATCATCATTGTCTCTCCCACCCCCAACCTCCCTCACAAGAACCACAGGACTTGGGTAACTTAAAGATTACAGAGTCAGAATTAGCTTGTCCCTTCCCTCCCAATCTGCGCTGTGGAACATTTTTGAGAGAAGTGGCTAGCTCCTGTAGGAGCCATCACAATAAATGGCAGGAGGAATCCAGGGGAGCAGGAAGCCATGGTGGAGAGCCTGGTGGGCTCAGAACCCCCAAATTTCTCTCTGTCTGGCAGTGCCAGAGGCAGGGTGGGGCATTGCAGGGTGAGGCCCCTGCTTGTGTTTTGAATTTCCAACAGGTGGAGTTAGATTAGTCAATCTCAGCTCCGAGCGCTGGCTCTTGAGCAGAACTTCCTAGAAACAGAAAGAGAGGATCCCGACGTGACTGGGGGCAGGAAAGGAGAGTCCCAGGGCAAGGGCGTGAATCCTGAGGCTCTGAGTCCAGCAGTGTCAGGACCAGGAAGGGGGCAGGTCAAGATGTCGTGTGGGGCAAGGCCCACCTGCACACAGACAGGTGCATCAAGTGATACTGTGGCAGGCTCCAAATTTGCACGCAGTGACAGCCAACAGGCTGGAGTGGGGATCTGGGCATGGCGCCATAGTACAGGAAAGCCATTTCAGCCCTTCCAGAAAATACTGTTACTGGCTCCTATAGAGGAGAGATATGGAATCTCTTGGTTTTACTGGCTAGACTCCCTGACAGTTCCACAGGGAGGTCGCTCCGAATCATCAGGGGAAGAACGGTAAGCAAACTTCATGTGCAAGCTCATTATTTCCTTCCCCCATTTGTGACACCTTATAGAGAAAGCTAAAGAGTCCATGTATAATATTTTTCATATTTTAAATTTAGTTCCATTTCTGACAAATGCTTAAATCACCTTGCCTGTCTCACTGTCCAAAACAATTGCAATGATACAGACACATCATGTGAGGCAAGAAATTAATATTGCTCTGAAGGAAAGTTGTTACACATTTCCATTGTTAAAATTCCTCCACTTTTTGCCAGTCTGAAAAACAGTCTAAAACGTGGCATAAAGATAGCATTTTTCCTCAATGCTGTTAGGTACCAACGTTTTGCAAACTAGGCTGGCCTTGATTCTGATCTCTCTCACACAAATTTTACATGGACTTCCATTGACTTCAACGGAATTACACTCCTGTAACTGATGTGGTATCCTAGTCCTTTGTCTCCTTTCTAGTCAAGAATAGTGGTCTAGCTGAAGTCTGTGCTGAGGTTGGTGAACTGAATCCAGGATAGTTAGAACCGTGGGTAAAATTTTCAAAAGCACTGAAGTCCTACTGAACATCAATGGGACATCAGTGCTTTTGAAAAATCTTACTCCATGTCTTGAACTGAACCTTTTTACTGCTCACATGAAGGATTTCTTATTTTATTTTCACTTTAATGTTCCCTGTTATTTTAAATATTCACATTGCACTTCCTGGGTTGAGCCAGAACAATAGATTCAGAGAATCCAAGGCCAGATAGGGACACTGGAATCATCTAGTCTGACCTCCTGTATAACACAGGCCACAGAATTCCCCCAAAGTATTTCCTAATAATAATAATTTAGAAAGACATTAAATCTTAATTTTAAAATTGTTAAAACTGTTAAATTATGCATAATTTCCACTCTGAATTTGTCTAACTTCAACTTCCAGCCATTGGATCATGTTACACCTTTCTCTGCTAGACTGAAGAGCCCACTATCATATATTTGTTACCCTTGTAAGCAGTTACAGACTATAATTCACTCATCTTCTCTTTGTTAAAATAAATGGATTGAGCATCTTGAGTCTATCACTACAAGGCAGGTATTCTAATCCTTTAATTATTCAGGTGGCTCTCTTTGAACTCATTTTTCAACATCTTTCTTGAATTGTGGATACCAGAACTAGACATAGTATTCCAGCAGCTGTCACACTAGTGTCAAATACAGTGGTAAAATAACCTCTCTATTCATATTCAAGATTCCCCCGTTTATGCGTCCAAAGATTGCATTAGCCCTTTTGGCCACAGTATCTCACTGGGAGCTCATGCTCAGCTGATTAGCCACTAGGACCCCCACATCTTTTTTCAGAGTCACTACTTCCCAGGGTAGAATCCCCCATGCTGTGAGTATGGCCTACATTCTTTGTTCCTGGATGCATGCTTTTACATTTAGCCATATTAGAAAGCATATTGTTTGCTTGTGCTCAGTTTACCAAGTGATCCAGCTTGCTCTGTGTCAGTGACCTGTCTTCTTCATTACTTATCAGGCCATCAATAAGTGAGGTTTTCTTTAAGGTCACTAAAAAAAATGTTAAATACCATAGGGCCAAGAACTGACCCCCCATGGAACCCCACTAGAAACACACCCGCTTGATGATTCCTCATTTACAATTACATTTTGAGACCTTTCAATTACCCATCTTTTAATCCATTTAGTGTGTGCCAGAAGACCACAGATATATTTCACAGTTTAGCTGGCCTAGGCAAAATCAGGATTTATCTGCAACCTGGTGAGGTTTCCATCCTAATTTACAAACAAAAAAGCTTTTCGATAAGCTTTGGGAATGAACAGGCAAAAAAACGTGAACCAATCAATTGCACCCATGGAAGCTTCACCATAGATAGATTGTACCTGACAAACTGAAAAACAGTTGATAGTAAATGTTTAGTACTAATGAACTTGACACCACAAGCAAACTTCTTTATGAGGGGGAAGGAGAGCCTCTACCAAATTAATATTATTTTCTTTGTTGGCATTCAGACATTGGTGTGATGTGTCCATATGGAAAGCGTTTGAACATGATATGCACTAGCTGTTCTCCTTTGTTCAAGGGAAAATCAGTTAAATACATTTTATCATGAATAATCTTTTTTTCGAACCACAGTAGTCTCTTAAGGACAAATTCTGTAAGTTCATTAAACTTATTAAAAGTGTCTCTGAGGATCGTAGCTTATATACCTTCAATTTTGGTCAGGGAGCTTTTGGACTTGTAACAGAACATCCAGATTGTAAATTATAACCATATTGACATGTCCTTCTGGGAGAAAAGGAAAACAATGGCCCATAAAGCTCCTATTGCTATGTGAAAATAAAAACATCTGTTAATATAATGAGTGTCTTGTTGACTCAGTACAGTTGATCAGTTCTGTTCTCAACAGCACATGCACTCCAATCAATGGAAATTACTGCAGAAGGTATCAGGGGATGCAGGGATAATGTGTTCACTCAAAAATGCATATTTTACTCAATAAAAGGTAAATGTTATAAGAAATAATTGTTAAATCCATGGTCAGTAATTGTATAAACCTCATGCAAATTCCATTAAGTCACACAAGATTAATATAACCTTGTAATTAAGTGATAAAGTTAGGTTAATTGACACTTTGAAAAAAATGGTCTACATAAAAAAACTTCTATTACACTTTCTGGTTACAAATTCATCATTCAAATGTTTTAAAATGTATGAATAAAATAATTCAGTAAGATATGCAGCTATAGGTTATGCAGTGTTATACTGAGTCACCAGTGCTCATGAACTCTGACTTCTACCCAGGAAGTTGTAGATAGGTAGTTAAAAAAATAAACAAACACATAATCCACACCCTCCAAAGCTTGTGTGTAGTTTCTGTTTAGTCTGTCTCTATACTGTCAAGCACTGCCAGCCACAAACACATCACTGTACCAGCTATTTCTATTACTTCAAGCTACATGCACTATTAAAATATAGTTCTAATCTCAAAAGTGACTGTAAAAATGGAACTATGTGGTCCTGTCTATCAAATAGTTAAAGATCAAATATTCCTGATTTTCAAGTAAAAATATGGTTTTTGAGCTGTCAGCCCTGAAAATTTAGCACTGAATCTGAAAGTCAAACTATCTTCTTCTAGCAGATTCTGTAATAGGGCCTTATCCAGTAGTTAATTCTGTTGGTCGTAACACAAGCTGCAGTAGAATCCAGCTCACTTTGTTTGAGCTGTATTGACTTTGCAGTACCAACAGAAGGAAAAGAGTAGTAAAAACATATTTTTTAGTCAGCAACATCAGCAGAAGTGACAATGAATACACAGACAGAGTAGGCGTGTTGTGTAAGAAAGTTCCATTTTTACACAGGTCACTTTCCAGAGGAGAACAGTACTTTGTGGGCCATTCTCTTCCACAGATTTGTTTATTTATTTGGAATAAACTAAGTGAAATATAAACTCTCTTCACCCCAATAGCTTATTAGAAGTATCACCCTTATCTCCTTGTATCAACTTATTATTATGCTTTCTTTAACCTGCACCCATCTCAAAAAACCTAGGATAAGAAGTAGCCTTTGTTTAGGCCTAGAGGGTCTTAGCAAGTTCTAAAGCTGAGAGTCATTCATTAAAATAAAATTAAAAAAAAAACAACTAAACACATTATCTGCAGTCCTCTTCTCAAGGAGAAAGCAAATGCACAATTACCCATCTTGGGAATCTCTCCAAATCAAAGAAACAGAAGTCTTTAAAAAACAAACAAAAAACCTCCATCTACTCTTGCCATGGTCTACTGGCACATCAACAGCATATCCGTGGTATCAAAGGTGGCTGACGGATCTGGAAAAAAAATGTAATGTAATGTAGATGACTGATTTTAAACCATAACAGTGCCATCTCCATCTTACATCCAGGCTTATGCTCAAATTGATTGGGGTCAAGGAGAAAGGAGCAATCCAGATGTTGTTGGAACTATCTCACCATCGCAATAGTCCTCCCTTAGAACAGGAGACCCCAGACAGAGCAGTAAATGAAGAGTTGTATAGCTATGTTCATGAGCTAGAGTCTAACACTTGTTTTCTTAAGAGAAGCAGACATCTTAATTTACCTCTTTGGCCCTGTTGCTGTAACTTGTTATGTGCAAGCACAAAGGTCTGTTTGGCTGGAACAAGATGCAGAATTAGAGTATACCCAGGGGCTTTCCCTTTTTCCCTTAATGTCTAAGGACATTTTTTCATGTGTGGATATGAAGCAGTCCTTAAAGATTCTTCTTGTGTTTACAAATATGCTGCATATATTTACTGATTTCACATACACTTATGGGGGGGGGGGGGGGTTGCCAGCAACTGCTCTCTATATTCTCTTTTCCCATTATGTTTGACAGGTGCTAGTGCAGAGAAATTTAAGTATGATTAAGTGCTTGGCTGAAACCCGACCTTAGTCTTTTTCATGACTACAAATGATACAGGTAGAAAGGAAATTTGTGTTAGTCATCATGTGTTACATACCCTTGACCCACAGATGAGGCAAATCTATTATAACTGCCAGCCACAGAGTCTGGCTCTTTAGCTCAAGCTGTGGAGACATGCTTTTCTGCTTTAGAGGTTCAATCGCTCTTGTCAATCAAGATGGCAGCCACCATATTAATGGGGCATTGTCTGAGATTCTAATTAACATGAGCCTGACATTCAGGATGTACTTCCTCTCTCCTGAGGAATATGTTTCCTCTGTGCCCAATCCATAGAAGTTGTGGGTCTGTAACAGCCCCAATTATGGAGCCTTGCTCTTTAGATCAAGTTGTAGAGACTCATGCTTTCAGCTAAGGAGGTCCCCAAGATGACAGTCATCACATTAGCCACGTAATGTAGATCAGCATTAAAGGGGAAATATTTCAAGTCAGAAAAGCATGTTCAGCCATAGGAAGTTGGACAAAAAAATTATACAGTTACTGAATGAAAGTTTTAGCAAATAGATGATATTCCAATATTTATCACTGACATGCTTTAAATATTGAAAGATACTTTTTTTTTTCAAAAGCGGAAATCATTAGAAAACTCAAAATAAATAGTAAGCTAATTAAAAGGATGGGGAGGGAAGGGAAGGAGAGCAAGTGTGTGAGCCAGGAAGATAATAAAATAGTCAAGTTAAACTTACGTTCACTAGTGGGGCCTGCTTTGCTCACAGTAGTTTAATTTTACATACTTTTGGTTTTGGCCTGCAATTTATTGCTATGTCTCAAAAATCTTTTATAATTAATTCCTACAGCAGAGATATGACTGGAAAGGACAGAACTGATAAACTTCTGCTTTCCACCTGCTATGAATGCAGTATTCCAGCTTTGCTAACCAATATAGCTTTAATGCAGATTTAATTTTTGTCCATGGTTAAATAAAAGTATTATTAACATTTCAGAACAAGGTCATTGATACCAGAAATCTGTGTTGTGAAGAGTCCCTACACTCACATGACAAACAAATACCCAATACATTCAGTGTGTTCTTCTCAAGCCAATACCCTAAACCAACTACAGACCTACCTTTTCCACCCATTCTTACATTTTATTATTGAAGTTAAGGCGACATCTATAGTACATATACATCTTGATAAAGAAAAGTTAATGAAATATTGTCACCTCTGCTTATACTGTAAGTATTGCCTCCTACTCCTTTATATAAGTGAAGATGATGCATTTACCGTAAATTCTTTGTTGGTAGCCCTATATGCTTCTGCAAATAATAAACACTAACAGTGACAACATTTCACAAAACGACCAATAGGAACATTTTTTGCACATTTTAAATTTCCATAGACCATTTCATTAAGTGTATAATTTAATGAAAATCTAGGGCTGAAATAGTTGCCCCCATGGAATGTATTGAGAATTTTGCCATTGATTTCAGTAAGGCCAGTATTTCACCCTAAATGTTGAAATAAAATTTCAAACCTGTCCTCCAGATTACCATCCCTAGAACATAGTAAAGTCAGTCAGTCAGTCCAATGTTCCAGACCAGCCAGAGCTTTGACAACTTCAAGAAACATAATGCTCCAATTAAATGGGAGTTTGCTTGGTTTTTGTTTGTTTGTTTTTTAAACTCTTGGTTCAACCAGTATTGTACTAATCAGGAATCAAAATGAGGCTTCTCTAAGTAATAAGGATCTCCTAATTATGTGTCAAGTTCAAACCTTACCCCAGCTGTTGCTGCTACAGGGTATCAAGGATACTGGTGGGAACATCCTGTGCTGATTAGGAATCCTTATGTGCAGAACAGGAATTCATTGGGTGGATCTGTGGGACCTGCTGCCAAGCACACTTCTCTGCCACTCCACAAAGAAGCTGAGTGCACCACCAGAGGATGTGTACTACCAACTGTCATATACCTGTCATTGGGAGGGAGGCAAAGGTGGACATGATCCTTATCAGACAACAACCTTTTTGGGGACATTAGGAATATATTTTCAAAAGAGCTCAGATCCTATTTAGGCAAAGAAGTGGCCAGAATTTTTTTAGTACTCAGCCAATTGGGCATTGAGATCATTTGAAAAATCATTCCATAAACATCAAAATGGGAGTTGCTTGGTTCCAAGTATTTTTTTTTTTAATCTGGCCTTTATCTAGGTGCCAAGAGGGAACTGAGCTCTTTTGAAAATCTGGCATTAATTCTTGATGCTGAACTCTCAAAATCTAGCCCTTAGCTCTCTTGAAAAATCTAATCCATGGTGCCTGTACCAGGTTGGGATCTGTCTTTTTTTTCAGAACTCTTGAGTACTAGAGAAATTTCCTGTCTTACTGGATTGGAGGAAAGGGACCTCTCTATTATCATAATTATTTGTATTACATGAGCACCTAGAGGTAGCAACCAGGACTCATTGCACTCCACATTGTACAGACATACACAGAGAGACAGTCCCTGGCCTGAATAGCTTACAATCTAAATAGACAAGAGAACAAAGAATTGGAGAAATGAAGTGACTTGCCCAAGGTCAAAGAGCAGGTCACTGGTAGACCCAAAAATAGAACAGAGGTTTCCTGATTTCCAGTCCAGTGCTCCATCCACTAGACCACACTACATTTGCTATGTTGAAAGTAATTCTAGATTCTGGACTCTTGCTGCTTTTGCATAACAGCAAAACATGGGTCAGAAACCAGGCCATAATGTTTTATAGTCAAAGCTAGCAAAGCATTAGAATCAGTATTGAAGAATATTAATTATAGAAAGAATTTTGCTAAAAGTCAATATACCTTCACCAAAGGATTAGCAGAAAACATCTTTTATAGCACTGGTCAAGTGTCTGTTAAAATTTATTTTATATTATGTATTTGGTTTTCATAAGAATAAAAAAATGCATGTAGTAAATAAAACACTAAAGATTTCTTTAAGTCAGAAGTTGAACATTGACCATATTTTATATGGACCTGCATCGTCATTAGGCTAAATATGTATCCACTTGCGAAAGAAACACACTACTAAGCAGCAGTATAATAAAGCTGAAACCAATGAAGCATCATGATTCATTGTAGCACGTTTCATGCTACTGTAAGTTCTGCAATCTAACATAGCCCTCATGACACTTTTAGCATTTTTGCTATCAAACCCCATTAAACACAGGCTGTAGGATAAAATTTCCCATCACTAATTTTATCAGGATCTCCATGCATTTTTACAGCCTGATCCTTCAAACATGGTAGGCATGTGGGTAACTGTAGGTGCACAGGCAGCCCCATTTTGTGGGTTTTACCAGAGATGCTCAGTGTTCAAAGGTGCCCACTTTCTCAGTTTTCAGTAAATACAGTCTGATACGGTAAACAGTTATACAAGGGAGTAACTGTATTCATATGACAAAGATAGACTATGCCCCAAAGATCTTACAGTCTTAGGCTATGTCTACACTACACCAATAAATGAATAAACCATCCCCTGAGTGACATAAGTTACACCAACATAAGCTACACCGACATATGCACCAACATATGTTGGCAGGAGCTTCTCCTGCCAACATAGCTGCTGCTGCTCACAGAGGTGGTTTTATTATGCCGACGGGAGAGCCGCCGCGCTGCAATGGTGTAAGTGTAGACATGTTTTAAGTATTGCTTTACCTAATAATTAAAATTCTCAGGATCCGTCACAGACTTCCTGGGTGACTTTTGACAAGTCAGTTAATCCCATTGTGCCTTGATTATTCATCTGTAAAATGGGGATAATAATGCTTCCCTCATCCACCCTTTTTTTGTTTTATTGACTTAGTTTGACTTAATCTTAATTGCTGTGGTCTGTGATTTTCAAAAAGAGACTAACTGAGTTAGGCAGCCAACTTCTAGGTACTATCAGGGTTCTGGTCATTCAAGAGCACCCTCTTAGGGTGTTGACAGGATTGTAGACTCAAATAGGGATTCTCAGTAGCACTCTGAAGAGACAAAGAGTCTGATCCCTCTAGATGAGTACCTCTGGATGCTTACCCCTTCCAGGGCTCAGGCAACAAACAAAGCAGAACAGGAAAATAGACTAAGGAAAAGGAAGGTCTAATGCC
Source organism: Emys orbicularis (assembly GCF_028017835.1). Classification (NCBI taxonomy): domain Eukaryota; kingdom Metazoa; phylum Chordata; order Testudines; family Emydidae; genus Emys; species Emys orbicularis. Next base: position 221,628,369 of record NC_088683.1, read on the forward strand.
CCTTCACCTCAGGGGGCTTGGACCTTCTTTAGGCAAGGGAGCAGGCTCTGTGTCTGTCAAGCCCCTCTCTAGGATGCCTCCTTCAATCCTGACATGACTTACAGGTGCGTCAAGGCTGGACCACTCCAGCTCAGAGAAACTTCTTACATGGTGCAGGGTTTATATACCCTGTCATAAGGCCCTTTTGAGAATCCCAGACCGTAGTAATCTGTAGAACTACCCACTTCAGTAAAGCATAAATGCTTACAATATCTGACCCCAAAGCAGCAGTAAAAACAAATGAATATAAAGAAACACGTTTTGATGCAAGATAACAGGTTTTACACACTATATACCATTTTAGCCATTTTGGTTAATTAAAAAGAAAAGAAAATTGATCATAATCGAAAATTCTGACAAACTACTCGGAATCATAATTATCAAATATTGAAGTGCAGTATTTATCAAACTGGTCAACTACATTACCTAGGCAGCATTTAAAACATCCAATTTGCTTAAGCATTTTAAATGCTGTGATTAGTCTACCACAGGTTGACTTTTGCCTCTTTGACCTGAACTAGTCACACTGTAGTATAGATATATCTCACAATTTTAGTGTACTGAAAAATCAATATATATAAGACTATAAAGGCAAAGTTATCACTTTATAATATTGGCAACCAAAGTTGTAGTTCTGCAAAATATAAGCCACCACTAATCGATTTTCAAGGGTAATAAATTTTCATTGCCCATTACCTACGCAAAGGAAAAACAAAACTTCTGGGATAATATACATTAAAATGTTTGTGCCAGGAGACTAATTTTCTGTTCTAGCACAAATAACAAACAGTAGCAGATAGATCCATGCCTGAACTGAAAACAATAGCTAAATGAGTAAGATTCTTCCCCTATCAGGTGAACTTTTCTGAGCTGGACATTGCAAAGACGAGGTCTTCAGGTATCAAATCCTCAGATAATTTAACAAATGAAAAATATAAGTTGCAGGGATTCTTCTTGACAAAATAATTGGTCCACATTGCAATGGTAACATACAACAAATTGCCCATCCTTTCACTAGTTAAGGTCAAAGAGGCAAAAGTCAACCTGTGGTAGAGAAAATAAGCCAACAAGCATAGTTCACTACTCATCAGATAAATAGAGAAAGGAATGTGGGTCACAGGGATGATGAAGAGTTATTCAGTGTTAGTACCTCATTCTGGCCCCTATAGAGCAAAACACTTAATCATGTGTCTAACTGCAAGCACATGAGTTGTCCCATTGATTTCACATTTTTGCTTAAAGGTATGCATGCACTTTGCAGGATTGTGAATTCTGATGTGTTGAGCACCCAAAACTCCCAACGACTACAAATGGAGAATTAAGGGCTCAATCCTGCAAGGTGCTGAGCACTTTGGCCCCAATCCTGCAAAACACTAACCACATGTTTAACTTTAAGCATATGGGCTGTCCCAATGACTTCATTGGAAACTCTCACAGGGTTGAAGTGAAGCATGTGCTTGTGTATTCAACACCTTGAAGGATTAAGGCCACATATTACCTCATGAGATTTACTGAGTGACTCACAAGAATTGTCCCTATGACTCTTGGTCTATTCAATAGTCACTGACTATTACTGAATTGTGATCAACTTTATTTACATTTGGATTTGTAAGCAGTTAAATGAAAATTGTTAATAGATTGTGGTCTAATCTGAGCTACTGCTGTATTATAGATACATTCTTTGCTTACTTGGTTTCTGTTTCAAGACTGCAGTCTCTCTCACAAGCTCTCTCTAGATTTTCCATCACTATTTTAATGTATAACAGAAAACACTTGTCAAGAACCTCTGCTACTGTTTTTGTATCATTTTCTTTTGCTCATTGAATGATTCTTTAAAATGTCAGCATGTTAGAGAGATTTAGGGAGTGAGAGTGAAAACAGTAGGTCACTGTCTTTGTATCTGTGGAGCAGACCAAAACATATTAGTCATAATAATAGTTTTGAATGTTTCATCAAACTTTCTAATATGTTTTCTGCTTTACATTTGTATACTGTATAATTATCACATGGTTTAACTTTTTCTTTACACTTCTCATTATAACATAGGAAGGAAAAACACTTTATTATATTATTATTTATTTGCACTGTAGTAGTGCCTAAGGGCCTTAGTCATGGATCAGGGCCCCACTCTGTTAGGGGCACAAAAAGACACCCCCCTGCTTTGAAGATCCTAGAATCAAAACAAAGTTAATAGCACTTTGCCTGTATAAATGTATTTTACCTTATGCAGAAGCTTTAAAAAAATAAATAAATAAACAAAGAGACACCTAGTTGGGATTTTGCCAGAGAAAGCATCCCACCCAATGTGTAAATGTAATTTCAGACAAGGGACATTTGTAATTTGTAAATTAGGGTCTGATCATGCCAGCTGCCACCTGCAATGTGCTACTATCAAATCCACCTGTCTTTCATAGAACTCAAGGGTGCTCAGCTCCTGGCATGACTGGCCTCTGAAAGTGTTTTAAGTAGTTTCTTAGGAATTGTTTTTTGTGAGGTTACAGTGGTTAGAAAATGACAAAAAATGGGCCAGAGGAATCAAGTGTAACCAAACAGACCGCTCAAAGGGGGAATCGGATGTTCCATGCATACCGGGTCGGAGGCTCCAAGCAACTACTATGTACTCCGGGCTCAATAGCTTTTATCAAGGCAATAATAAAGTAAGCCTTGTTTGTCACTGCAGCTGGCGAACTCTCTTCGAGTTACCATCCTTCAGTTCCTACCATCAACATCTCTTCCCCCAACCTCCCTTTAGTATAGGGATGAGCTGCAACTAACCTTACTAAGAGTAATTGCACTTTACATTAAGTAGCAAATGATATATGTTGTTCAGTGAATTACTGTGTATAAAATACCATTAGATTAATGTAATTAATTGCAGCTTGATTCTACTATTTATATTTAAGATAGTTAACTCTAATTTAAAGTACATGTAATGTGCATCTACTAGAGAAATGTTAAACTAACATTATTATTTTCTGATAAGGCAGCATTTACTATTCAATAATAATTCATAAATCCAGATCTAACATGTAGTCGAGCATATTTAGAACACAGAGCTTAAAATTTTGCTGTGGGATGCACAGTGCAAAGAGATGCAAGTTTATTTTATAACTGCATCACTTCCCTCCAAAATTTCTTGAGGCTTTTGCACATTCTAAGCGGTACTAGTTGAAAGATAATAGGAAATGAAAACAAGCAGATGCAATTTTGCAGCTAACATATTAATTGCAAATATCATAGTTCAGCTGTACACAGTTTACTGCTGCCAAAATCTGTAGTCTTTGTACTGCTGTTACTCTAATGTTGCAGGTCAAAACCAGCAACCAGCTGTTCAATATCTGAGAATTTTGCTAAATAATGCAAGACTACACAAACAATGTGATATGTACTGAACCAGTCTCAGAAAGAAAAGAACAAAATAGGAAAATAAGTATTTTTAATCCTATTATGGATTAATAGGTCACGTTAAAGCACGAGTTTCTTGAAAAACTTGACAAAGGAGTGGTATAAAATATATAATTTTCCTGTTCCAGTTTTTCCTTTATTTGGGTTCTACTTTCACATCTCCTCATCCTCATTGTGTTTTTCAGTAAATTTGGGATAAATGTAAATTCCAGTAGGATAGTAAAAATCTTCCAACCAGGAAACTAGAAGGGAATACCTTTAGACTCCAGTTATGGTGAACCAGTGACTGGATTGCTGTTGTGCAATGCTCACACTACTAGGAGCAAACGGAGCTCACGAAATAAAACTTGTCTCTCCTATCAGCACTGGGCACTAGCACCTATACAATGGTATAGCCCTCATGGCAGTACTTTACGTTTTTATGTAATTTGTTGCA